>NC_069503.1:783948915-784116415 GCF_027579735.1 Bombina bombina | reverse complement strand
ACATCAGTCTGCTTGTGTAATCTAATTGCAGTTGCCTGCCTGCCAGCGTGTGTGCCAGGCTCACATCGCATACTGTGCCCACTTGCCCAGTGACACCACTCATATCTGGTGTAACAGTAGTGTAAATTTAAAAAAAACAAAACTTTTTTGACTGTGAAACATAAGTCTGCTAGTGTAATCTAATTGCAGTTGCCTGCCAGGCTCACATCGCATACTGTGCCCACTTGCCCAGTGCCACCACTCATATCTGGTGTAACAGTAGTGTAAATTTAAAAAAAACAAAAACTTTTTTGACTGTGAAACTTCAGTCTGCTTTTTTGTGTCAGGCTCACAGCGTATACTGTGCCCACTTTCCCAGTGCCACCACTCATATCTTGTTTAATAGTAGTGTAAGTGTACATTTAAAAACCAAAAAAACTTTTTGGACTGTGAAACATCAGTCTGCTTTTTTGTGTCAGGCTCACAGCTTATACTGGGCCCACTTGCCCAGTGCCACCACTCATATCTTGTTTAATAGTAGTGTAAGTGTACATTTTAAAAAATAAAAACTTTTTGGACTGTGAAACATCAGTCTGCTTTTTTGTGTCAGGCTCTCAGCGTATACTGTGCCCACTTGCCCAGTGCCACCACTCATATCTTGTTTAATAGTAGTGTAAGTGTACATTTAAAAACCAAAAAAACTTTTTGGACTGTGAAACATCAGTCTGCTTTTTTATGTCAGGCTTTCAGCGTATACTGTGCCCACTTGCCCAGTGCCACCACTCATATCTTGTTTAATAGTAGTGTAAGTGTACATTTAAAAAAAATGACAGGCAGAGGCAGGCCACCCCGCAGGTGCCGTCGTGGTTGTGGTGCTGTGATTCCCTTTGGCCATAGAATAATGCCCAGTGTTCAGAGGCCACGTACAATGAACTCGAAAAGTTCTGAGGAGGACATAGTTGACTTTTTAACACAGGACACCCAATCTTCTATAGCTTCCGCTCCGAACCTTGATGCACCATCCTCCTCCAGCTTATCTTCGGGCACCTCTCAAGTTACCACTCGCCCGCCTGCCGCCACCACCAACACTAGCACCACAGACGCTTCACTTGATCTGTCAGAGGAGTTATTTACACAGCAGTTGGAAGAAATGAGTGATGCTCAATCATCATTGACAGAGGCTGTAGATAACAGTGATATGTCTCAGTCAGGCAGCATTACAGACATGGACGTACGGTGTGATGATGATGATGTTGTACCCGCTGCTGCTTCCTTTGTTGATTTGTCAGATACAAGTGAAGCGGTTGATGATGACGATGCGTCCGTGGATGTTACGTGGGTGCCCGCTAGAAGAGAAGAACAGGGGGAAAGTTCAGATGGGGAGACAGAGAGGAGGAGAAGAGTTGGAAGCAGGGGGAGGTCGTCGCAAGTGGCACAGTCAGACAGCATGCATCGGCACCCGGGGTCAGCCAGACAGCACGCTAATCAACGCATGCTGTTGCCACCACCAGAATGCCGTCATCGCAGAGCTCAGCAGTGTGGCATTTTTTGTGTGTGTCTGCCTCTGACAACAGCGATGCCATTTGCAACCTGTGCCAAAAGAAACTGAGTCGTGGGAAGTCCAACACCCAGCTAGGTACAATTGCTTTGCGAAGGCACATGATCGCACATCACAAACGCCTATGGGATCAAAACTTGAGTACAAGCAGCACACAAACTCAAAGCCGCCATCCTCCTCCTGGTCCAGCATCTTCAGCCACGTCAACCACTGCTGTCCTCCTTGCCCCCTCTCAACCATCCGCCACTCCGTCTCTCTTCCGGAGCAGTTCCTGCTCATCTGCCCACAGTCAGGTGTCTGTCAAGGACATGTTTGAGCGTAAGAAGCCAATGTCACAAAGTCACCCCCTTGCCTGGCGTCTTAGCACGCCAGCTTTTACCATACAAGCTGGTGGAGTCTGAGGCGTTCAATTTTTTTTTAGCTATTTGGACACCGCAGTGGAATGTACCCAGCCGAAATTTCTTTGCAAAAAAGGCAATCCCCAACCTGTACTTGATTGTGCGAAAGGAAGTAATGGCATGTCTGGCACACAGTGTTGGGGCAAGGGTCCATATGACCACTGATAGCTGGTCTGCAAAGCATGGTAAGGGCAGGTATATCATCTACACTGCGCAGTGGGTAAACCTGCTGACGGCTGCCAAGCATGGAATGCGTGGCTCTGCAGAGGAGTTAGTGACACCGCCACGACTTGCAGGCAGGCCTGCTGCCACCTCCTCTACTCCTCCTACTCCATCCTCTTCCATAACCTCCTCTGCTGAGTCCTCTTCTGCTGCTGCTGCATCTTGCTCCACATCAACGGCACCCCCCCAGCTCCCCAGGTACTATTCCACATCCCGGATACGGCAGTGTCACGCCGTCTTGGGGTTGACTTGCCTGAAAGCAGAGAGTCACACCAGACCAGCACTCCTGTCCGCCCTGAACGCACAGGTGGGTCAGTGGCTGACTCCGCACCAACTGGAGATCGGCAAAGTGGTTTCTGACAACGGAAGTAATTTGGTGGCGGCATTGAAATTGGGCAAGTTGACACATGTGCCGTGCATGGCATATGTGTGTAATCTGATGGTACAACGCTTTCTGCATAAGTACCCAGGCTTACAGGACGTCCTGAAGCAGGCCAGGAAGGTGTGTGGCCATTTGAGGCATTCCTACACGGCCATGGCGCACTTTTCAGATATCCAGCGGCGAACATGCCAGTGAGACGCTTGATTTGCGACAGCCCGACACGTTGGAATTCAACACTCCTAATGTTCGACCGCCTGCTCCAACAAGAAAAAGCCGTTAACGAGTATTTGTATGACCGGGGTGCTAGGACAGCCTCTGCGGAGCTGGGAGTTTTTTTGCCACGTTACTGGGCGCTCATGCGTCCTTTTGAGGTGACAAACCTAGTCAGTCGCACCGAAGGCACCATCAGCGACATCATACCATTTGTTTTCTTCCTGAAACGTGCCCTGCGAAGAGTGCTGGATCATGCCGTAGATGAGCGTAAAGAGGAAGAGTTGTGGTCACCATCACCACCAGAAACAGCCTTATCAGCATCGCTTGCTGGACCAGCGGCAATGCTGGAAGAGGATTGTGAGGAAGAGGAGTCAGAGGAGGAATGTGGCTTTCAGGAGGAAGAGGAAGACCAACCACAACAGGCATCCCAGGGTGCTTGTTGTCACCTATCTGGTACCCGTGGTGTTGTACGTGGCTGGGGGGAAGAAGATACCTTCAGTGAGATCACTGATTACGAGGAACGGGACATGAGTAGCTCGGCATCCAACCTTGTGCAAATGGGGTCTTTCATGCTGTCGTGCCTGTTGAGGGACACTCGTATAAAAAAGCTGAAGGAGAACGACCTGTACTGGGTGTCCACGCTACTAGACCCCCGGTATAAGCATAAAGTGCCTGAAATGTTACCGAATTACCGCAAGTCGGAAAGGATGCAGCAGTTCCAAAATAAATTAAAAAGTATGCTTTACACAGCGTATAAGGGTGATGTCACAGCACAACGGGAATCTAACAGGGGAAGAGATGAAAGTAATCCTCCCACGACCACGGCGGCAAGGACAGGATGCTTTAGAGACGTGTTGTTGATGGAGGACATGCAGAGCTTTTTATCTCCTATGCATCGCCACAGCCCTTCAGGGTCCACCCTCAGAGAACGACTTGACCGACAGGTAGCAGACTACCTTGCCTTAACTGCAGATCTCGACACTCTGAGGAGCGATGAACCCCTTGACTACTGGGTGTGCAAGCTTGACCTGTGGCCTGAGCTATCCCAATTTGCTATAGAACTTCTGGCCTGCCCCTCTTCAAGTGTCCTGTCAGAAAGGACCTTCAGTGCAGCAGGAGGTATTGTCACTGAGAAGTCGTCTAGGTCAAACAAGTCTAGATTACCTCACCTTTATTAAGATGAATGAGGGATGGATCCCGAAGGGACTGACATTGGGCGATACATTTGAGTAAAAAAGGCCTGATGAGATGAGCTGCCTTGGGCTAAAAATGGTCCACACGCTGCTGTATTTTATCTTCGAATGCCGGATGACTTGCGTGACTTATCCGCCACCAACTAGGGTTCAAGCCGCAATGTTTTAGGGCACTTTCTGCCTGGGAAACAAATATCAATTTTTCTGGCCGCTGCTACAGCGGCGGCTGCAACAATACCTAATTTTTCAGGCATGTGTACATGACAAATTTTTCTGGCCTCTGGTGCTGCACTGTGGCTTCAAAAACCAAGCAAAAAAAAAAGGCACGTAACAGGGATTAAACTGATAGGAATAGTATTACTTAACACACCACTCCTATCTGGTGGCACATTAGATTGCACGCGCAGTGCCCCAAATTTGAAGTAGGAGGACCGACCAAGCATCTTTTTCCATCTCCCGGTTCCTAATATCCATGCCATATACACGTCCCCTGATAGGGGGCGTAACAGGGATTAAACTGATCAGAATAGTACTACTTAACACACCACTCATATCTGGTGGCACAGTAGATTGCACGTGCAGTGCCCCAAATTTGAAGTAGGAGGACCGACCAAGCATCTTTTTCCATCTCCCGTTTCCTAAAATCCATGCCATATACACGTCCCCTGGCGCCGCAACTGCTTCTGGGAACCTTACCATGGGTCCCAGACTGCACGTCTTGTAATTCTCTGTCTGGGAAATTATATATCTATCTATTTATCTATCAAATCTATCTATCGTATCTATCAAATGTATATTGCATCTATTGATCTATCTATCCTATCTATCTATCTATCTATCTATCTATCAAATCTATCTATCTCGTGGCCGGACTGTTTTGTGACAGCCACTTGTGTTTCGGCCAAATATCCGTCGGCCAAATGTCCGTCGGCTAAAAGTCCGGCCACGATTGCACGCGCAGTGCCCCAAATTTGAAGTAGGAGGACCGACCAAGCATCTTTTTCCATCTCCCGGTTCCTGAAATCCATGCCATATACACGTCCCCTGGCGCCGCAACTGCCTCTGGGAACCTTACCATGGGTCCCAGACCGTACGTCTTGTAATTCTCTGTCTGGGAAATTATATATCTATCAAATCTATCTATTTATCTATCAAATCTATCTATCGTATCTATCAAATGTATATTGCATCTATTGATCTATCTATCTAATCTATGTATCTATCTATCTATCTATCTATCAAATCTATCTATCTCGTGGCCGGACTGTTTTGTGACAGCCACTTGTGTTTCGGCCAAATGTCTGTCGGTTAAAAGTCTGGCCACGATTGCACGCGCAGTGCCCCAAATTTGAAGTAGGAGGACCGACCAAGCAACTTTTTCCATCTCCCGGTTCCTGAAAATCCATGCCATATACACGTCCCCTGGCGCCGCAACTGCCTCTGGGAACCTTACCATGGGTCCCAGACCACACGTCTTGTAATTCTATGTCTGGGAAATTATCTATCTATCAAATCTATCTATTTATCTATCAAATCTATCTATCGTATCTATCAAATGTATATTGCATCTATTGATCTATCTAATCTATGTATCTATCTATCTATCTATCTATCTATCAAATCTATCTATCTATCTCGTGGCCGGACTGTTTTGTGACAGCCACTTGTGTGTCGACCAAATGTCCGCCGGCTAAAAGTCTGGCCACGATTTCACGCGCAGTGCCCCAAATTTGAAGTAGGAGGACCGACCAAGCATCTTTTTCCATCTATAAGAACAGGAGAAGTGGACCGAGCACTACACCCAGGGCCTTAAGCTTACTAACTATATAGCCTCCTAGTAGGCTAACAATACAAAAGTTAAAATGGGGAGAGAGTAAGCGCTAAAAAGCTGTACCTTTGTAAATTTTTATATGTATTAAAATGTACCTTTTACTAGCCTTTTAAGCTTTTTAGCGCTTACTCTCTCCCCATTTCATCTTTTTCCATCTCCCGGTTCCTAAAATCCATGCCATATACACGTCCCCTGATAGGGGGCGTAACAGGGATTAAACTGATCAGAATAGTACTACTTAACACACCACTCATATCTGGTGGCACAGTAGATTGCAAGCGCAGTGCCCCAAATTTGAAGTAGGAGGACCGACCAAGCATCTTTTTCCATCTTCCGGTTCCTAAAATCCATGCCATATACACGTCCCCTGGCGCCGCAACTGCCTCTGGGAACCTTACCATGGGTCCCAGGCGCACGTCTTGTAATTCTCTGTCTGGGAAATTATATATCTATCAAATCTATATATTTATCTATCAAATCTATCTATCTATCGTATCTATCAAATGTATATTGCATCTATGTATCTATCTATCTATCTATCTATCAAATCTATCTTTTCTCCTGGTTGTGCAAATGGACTGTTTGCGGTTGTTTGCGGTGCGTTAAACGGGGAGTTTGGTCTGTCACTGTGAAGCGGGCGTAACCCTTACACTACCTGATCGATACAACATCATACCTGATGTTTTAAAGCACGTTATTCCAAACAATTTAGGAATGTTAGGTGATTTATGCCCTTCATGGATTAAAACCAGACTCTGCATCAACTATGTAATTTTACGTGGGAGTTTTGCCATGGATCCCCCTCCGGCATGCCACAGTCCAGGTGTTAGTACCCTTGAAACAACTTTTCCATCACTATTGTGGCCAGAAAGAGTCCCTGTGGGTTTTAAAATTCGCCTGCCTATTGAAGTCAATGGCGGTTCGCCTGTTCGCGAACAGTTGTGGACGTTCGCGTACGGAAAATTTTCAGTTTGCGACATCACTAATTGCAACATGGTGCAAAAAGAAACTAAATGTATATATAGCAAAGGCAAAGTTCTCAAAGCAATATCCCAGATGATAAGATGTTAATCTTGTTTGATATCCTTACTGAGGAAAGTGAAATGGTCATAGTCACTTATTTAGAGATAGTGCCGTAAGCTTGGAAGAGCTGAAAAAACCGAGGTAAAAGCATCCTCAAAATTCAGCTTCTCAATTGCTATAAATCATGAACTGACAGGCTTATGTATCCAGAGTGGCAAACTTATTACAACAAAAGCATACAACCTTGGTTAGTTGTTGTAACATCAAGCGGCATAGTCCGGGTATATAAGGCTTTTCATTGAGGTATTACAGGTAACGGACCGGGACTCCGCCTCCGACATCCAGTCTCACCCAAATCTTTCCGTCTCGTAACTTTGCTCCTTAGAACACAGGTCAGGCTTGAGACTCCGTTTACAGGCTTTATAGACTCCTCTCGCCTCCGCCAGATTTCTTCCGGACTTTTGGTATATGGCACCTTAAATTCGTACAGGTGCTCCACAGTTGCTGCTTGATTTGAAATTACTTTGTCAACGCACGTTTCGCCCCACAATATTGTGCGGTAGGGGCCTCGTCAGGACTGTTAATCACAGTATGAACACTTCACCATTTATTCGTTGCTTGCCTTAAAGGAGTGGTTAGAGGTGTGTTAATGCTTACCAATCATGCAAGCTTAATTTTGTACACCTCTATCACTTGTTGCTTGACTTGCCTTTTTCCATTTAAACATGCAAATCATTATGCAAACAAAACTAATATATAGAAAAACAGAAGAAAACGAAAGAAAAATAGCAACAAATTTAAAGGAGAAAGCAAAAACTATATACTTGTAATAAATTCATTGCAATACTGAAAGGCCAATGTGCGCAGAGGCTCATTAAACCTATCTAACCAACACAAGGGATATAGCTCAATCATACTCCCATGTATTGATGGATTGCTTAGGATGAAAATGTAAGGCAACAATTTATGCATCAGGAACGAATGAGCACCAGTATATAGATTAGGTGAAAAGGATCAATTTCACCTATAGATCCATATTTTTTGAGGTTTAAAAGATTGGGGAATGTTTACAACTAAAATAAAAGGCCAACAGAATATTTTTTTTTTATTATGTATATAGTATACTCTTTAACCTAGGAAGGACCCATACTCGATTCTTTCATTTAAGCCAAAAGGGGACATTGTTTTTAATACATACGTCCATCTTGCTTCTTTCTTTAAAAGACATTTATTATTGTCTCCCCCTCTGCCACTAGTTATCCCCTGGTCAATTCCAACAAATTTTAAGGAGACAGTACTGCTGTTATGGACATCCCTAAAATGACGAGCTACGCTAGTATCCCCTTCACAGAGGATAGCGTCCCTATGCTCCTGTACCCTGTCTTTGAACATTCGTTTAGTTTTTCCAACATAGAACAGGGGACAGAAGCATTGTAGAAGATATACAACTCCAACAGTATTACAATTCGAGAAACACCTAATCTCAAATTGTTTCTCAGTATTTGCTGAGAAAGATTTAGATTTCAACATATATGGACAATACACACAGTGTCCACAAGGAAAATTACCCTTCACTTGTTGATACTTATTTAGCCAACTCCTTTCAGGTTCTGACCTCACAAATTTACTTTTAACTAACTTTAAGTTAGGAGATTATTTTGCAGTCAATAAGGGTTTATTTCCTATTTTATCCGCAATTTTCTCATCTAGGGACAACAAGTGCCAGTTGTGAGACAAAATGTCTCATATTTTGCCATTGGCAATTAAAAGTGGTGATGAATCTTATGTAGTTATCACTGTTAACATTCCTTTTCTTAGAATATAGTAAATCATTACGTTTAAGTTTTCTTACTTTATTTAGTGTGTGTTTTATCAAGTTATGTGAATACCCTCTTTCTATAAATTTTCTACACATTATTTCAGCATGATGTTCAAATTTTATCTTTGAGGAACAATTCCTCTTTAATCTTAAGAGTTGACCATAAGGGATTCCTTTCTTAAGAGGTTCTGGGTGACTACTAGATGCTTCCAGGAGACTATTAGTCGCAGTACTTTTGCGATAGTTTTCTGTAGAAATAGTGTTACCTTCTTTCTTGATACAAATATCAAGAAAGGGTAGCTCTTTATCACTGAATGCATATGTCAGCAGAATATTTCGATAATTTTTGTTAAGTGAATCGATGAATTCATGCAGGCAGGTCAGGGGGCCATCCCAAAACATTAGGATGTCATCCACATATCTAATCCAGAGGGATACATGGGAGTTGAACACCTCACCTAAGATCTACATATTAGATCAAGAATCAGGTATGTTTGAGTGCTGATTTCCCCTTCTTTATTCACAGTATTCTCATATAGCTCTGCTGTGTTCACACATTTTTTCTCCTATAAAAATATTTTTGAATATATATATATATATATATATATATATATATATATATATATAAATCAGGGGTTAAAAATTACCCTAAAATACTAGTCCTAGTTTACGCTATACATTTTGAAGTTACTACATGCTAAACTTTAAAGGGACAGTCAAGTCCCTTTAAAAAAAATTTAATCATGAAAGTCCCAAAAAAACTTTCATGATTAAAATAGGGCAAGTCATTTTAAACAACTTTCCAATTTACTTTTATCACCGATTTTGCTTTGTTCTCTTGGTATTCTTAGACCTTGAAGGCCACCTCTAATCTGAATGCATTTTGACAGTTTTTCACCACTAGAGGGCGTTAGTTCATGTGTTTCATATAGATAACATTGAGCTCATGCACGTAAATTTACCATGGAGTGAGCACTGATTGTCAAAAGAACTGAAATAAGGGGGCAGTCTGCAGAATCTTAGATACGAGGTAATTACAGAAGTAAAATGTGTATTATTATAACTGTGTTGGTTATGCAAAACTGGGGAATGGGTAATTAAGGGATTATCTATCTTTTAAAACAACAAAAATTCTGGTGTTGACTATCCCTTTAATATACTTTCATACACTTCTTTTATGCACTCAGATACATTAGCACAGACACATTCAGACTAACACACAAAGATACATTAGCACCTTGACATACTGACACATACACACTGCCATTTACACATACTGACACACAATGAAACATACATACTGACACACAGTCACTCACACAAACTGACACACAATGAAACATACATACTGACACACACACTGTCACTCGCACAGCGTGACACACAATGAAACATACAGCGTGACACACAATGAAACATACATACTGAAACACTGTAACTCACACATACTGACACACAATGAAACATACATACTGACACACACACACTGTCAATCACACATACTGACACACAATGAAACATACATACCGACAAACACAAACTGTCACTCACACATTCTGACACACAATGAAGCATACATACTGATACACTGTCACTCACACATACTGACACACAATGAAACATACATACTGATACACACACACTGTTACTCACACATACTGACACAATGAAACATACATAATGACACACACACACTGTCACTCACACATTCTGACACACAATGAAACATACATACTGATACACACACACTGTCACTCACATATACTGACACACAATGAAACATACATACTGATACACACACACACTGTTACTCACACATACTGACACAATGAAACATACATAATGACACACACACACTGTCACTCACACAATGAAACATACATACTATTTAAACAAATATATGTCTAGGAGATGTAGTTTGTACTATATAGACTCTGAAAACACAACCATATAGTGAAGCAAAAATAAAGTAAATAGTAAGATTGGCTATATTAAGTGTTTCAAATCATGAGAAAGTAAACAATGCTAGAAAAATGTATGTTTAAATTAGGTTAAACAGAGCACATATGAAGACTCTGTAAGGCCTTGGTCATTCGATACATACTCACATGTTTTGACATGGGCGTCCACAGAAATTTTTCCAGCGGGGGAGGGGGCAAACAAAATTAAATATTATATATATATATATATATATATATATATATATATATATATATATATATATATATATGTATATAAAAAAAATCAGGCGTTGAAAATGACCCTAAAATACTAGTCCTGGTTTACACTATACATTTTGAAGTTACTACATGCTAAACTTTAAAACACTTTCATTTTACTTTGACAATATTTGAATGATTTACCTTCATAATAAATATATATATACTGTATATAAAAGAATCCTGTGAGCACATATCCATACTTACAATTGTTTATGTATTACACATAAATAAAACTATAGTTCAGTCCATGTAATCTGCCAAAATAAGCCACATATAGACAGATTAACCTGTTTTCCTATCAGCATATGCACCAGTGTGCAAGTGAGATCTTAAAAAAGGGTCCTGGAGAACGGCTTTGTACCATACTGCCTGCCACTTGTTGCCTGCAGACTGTTTTTATTTAAAGGAACAGTAAAGTCAAAGTAGACATTCAGGATTTAGATCAGTGTTTCTTCAGTCCTCAGGACCCTTAACAGGCCAGAAATTAATTATATCTTAACTAAAGCACAGGTGAAATAATCAGCTGATCAGAAACCATGGTTACTAACCTGCGCTCACCCTTCAGATGATTATTTTACCTGTGCTCTAGTTAAGATATAACAAAACTCTGGCCTATGTTGAGAAACACTGATTTAGATAGATCATACAATCTTGAACAACTTTCCAATTTACTTCTATTTTTTTATTTGCTTCCTTCTCTTGTTATCCTTTGGTGAAAGGTTTATCTAGGTAAGCTCAGGAGCAGCAAATAACCTATGATCTAGCTGCTAATTGGTGGCTGCATATATATATATATATATATATATATATATTTATTCTGATTGTCATTGGTTCAACAATGTGTTCAGTTAGAAACCAGTAGTGCATTGCTGCTCCTTCAACAAATGATTCCAAGTGAATTAAGCAAATTTGATAATCGAAGTAAACTGGAAAGTTCTTTAAAATTGTATGTTCTAACTAAATCATGAAAGAAAAATGTTGGGTTTCATGTCCCTTTAATGACCACAGCACTTTTCCATTTTCTGTCCGTTTGGAACCAAGGCTATTTTTACATTCCTGCGGTGTTTGTGTTTAGCTGTAATTTTCCTCTTACTCATTTACTGTACCCACACATATTATATACCGTTTTTCTCGCCATTAAATGGACTTTCAAAGATACCATTATTTTCATCATATCTTATAATTTGCTATAAAAAAAAAAAAAAATATGAGGAAAAAATGAAAAAAAAAACAACACACTTTTTCTAACTTTGACCCCCAAAATCTGTTACACATCTACAACCACCAAAAAACACCCATGCTAAATAGTTTCTAAATTTTGTCCTGAGTTTAGAAATACCCAATGTTTACATCTTCTTTGCTTTTTTTGCAAGTTATAGGGCCATAAGTACAAGTAGCACTTTGCTATTTCCAAACCACTTTTTTTTTAAATTAGCGCTAGTTACATTTGGAACACTGATATCTGTCAGGAATCCCCGAATAGCCCTTGACATGTATATATATTTTTTTTAGTAGACATCCCAAAGTATTGATCTAGGCCCATTTTGGTATATTTCATGCCACTATTTAACCGCCAAATGCGATCAAATAAAAAAAAACATTACATTTTTCACAATTTTAGGTTTCTCACTGAAATTATTTACAAACAGCTTGTGCAATTATGGCACAAATGGTTGTAAATGCTTCTCTGGGATCCCCTTTCTTCAGAAATAGCAGACATATATGGCTTTGGTGTTGCTTTTTGGTAATTAGAAGGCCTCTAAATGTCGCTGCGCACCACACGTGTATTATGTCCAGCAGTGAAGGGGTTAATGAGTGAGCTTGTAGGGATTTTGTAGGGTTAATTTTAGCTTTAGTGTAGTAGACAACCCAAAGTATTGATCTAGGCCCATTTTGGTATATTTCATGCCACCATTTCACTGCCAAAAGCGATCAAATAAAAAAAAAAATGTTCACTTTTTCACAATTTTAGGTTTCTCACTGAAATTATTTACAAACAGCTTGTGCAATTATGGCACAAATGGTTGTAAATGCTTCTCTGGGATCCCCTTTGTTCAGAAATAGCAGACATATATGGCTTTGGCGTTGCTTTTTGGTAATTAGAAGGCCGCTAAATGCTGCTGCGCATCACACGTGTATTATGGCTAGCAGTGAAGGGGTTAATTAGGTAGTTTGTAGGGAGCTTGCAGGGTTAATTTTAGTTTTAGTGTAGAGATCAGCCTCCCACCTGACACATCACACCCCCTGATCCCTCTCAAACAGCTCCCTTCCATCCCCCACCCCACAATTGTCCCCGCCATCTTAAGTACTGGCAGAAAGTCTGCCAGTACTAAAATAAAAGGAATCTTTTTTATATTTAAATTTTTTATAGCATATTTACATATGCTGCTATGTAGGATCCCCCCTTGGCCCCTAACCTCCCTGATCCCCCCAAAACAGCTCTCTAATCCTCCCCCTCTGCCTAATTGGGGGCCATCTTGGGTACTGGCAGCTGTCTGCCAGTACCCAATTTGCAAAAAAAAAAAAGTTTTTTTTTCTTTTTTTTCTGTAGTGTAGCTTCCCCCCCACAGACCAACACCCCACCAGCCAAATCGATCTTGTTAGATCAAAACTATTCAAAACTATTTGCCCACTTATTTGCAAACTTATTTCTGTAGTGTAGCGGTTCCTACCCGATACCCCTCCCCGTGCACGCGCCTGCCTTCCCGTGCACGTGTGCGCGTCCGTGCACGCCCCCGGCCATCCCCGCCCACGATCCCGCCCCCCTCCGAGTCACAAGGGCCATCGATGGCCGCCACCCGCCTCCCACCCACCAACAAACTTAGCCGTAGATGTCCGGTGCAGAGAGGGCCACAGAGTGTCTCTCTCTGCATCGGATGGCTAAAAATGGTTATTGCAGGATGCCTCGATATCGAGGCATCACTGCAATAACCGGAAAGCAGCTGGAAGCGAGCAGGATCGCTTCCAGCTGCTTTCCACACCGAGGACGTGCAGGGTACGTCCTCAGGCATTAACTGCCTTTTTTTTTTTTTTTTTTGAGGACGTACCCTGCACGTCCTCGGTCGTTAAGGGGTTAAATAGCATTTTCTTAGGCTGCTACAGGAGGCAATAAATCCCAGAATTCTGTAGTCTAAGGAGTAGTTAAAGGGACATTAAACACTTTTAGATGGTAATATAAAATGATAAATCATATATATATATATATATATATATATATATATATATGTATAAAACATTTCAATATACTTTTATGATTTATTTTGCCACTTTTCCTGTAATTCTATTCTGAAATTGTGAGATTTCCAGTTCCTGTTAGAAATGGAAGTGCAGAACACTGTTATATTCCACACAGCCATTGGCTGCACACTCTAGTGATGTATTTATAATTGTTACAAAAATGATAACCAAACTTATCTGACTTTCCCCAGTGCTGGCTGCTTATGAGAGGCTTGTTTTTTTCCACACATGAACACTCATGTTCCTTCATAGGATCACCAGTTCAAGAGAGGGAGGGAAATAGTGCATGCTGGGAATTGGAGTCCAGAACTGCAGTTACACAATACTGAGAAGCATAAGGTGAACTAAAAATTCCAGAATGCTTTGTAACTCCCAAAATACTGTGCATCTTCCTCTAACACTGAACTACATTGAAAGAAAAAAAAAAAGACATCAAAATGGACATTATAATTATGACTAGTCCTAAAGCCCGTTTACACAGGCCATTTTTTGCAGTACAGCGGTCCCACCCCTTGCTCTCTCTCTCCACCTCTCTTTTGCGCTCTCTCCTCCCTCTTTTGCGCGTGCTCTCTCCCCTCTCTTTTGCGCTCTCTCTCTCCCCCTCTCTTTTGCGCTCTCTCTCCCCCCTCTCTTTTGCGCTCTCCCCCCTCTCTTTTTCTCTCTCCCCCACTCTTTCTATTTCTCTCCCCTCTCTCTCATGCCCACATTCCCACCCGGTCATGCCCACTTTCGCTACAAACAGCACAGCATGTCAGGTAAGGCCAGGTGTGTTTGTCATCGTGCTGTCTCTACTGCGCATGACAGCTTCGGACAAACACACTTGGCCTTTCGTATAATAGTATTATTTTATATTTATAAAGTGCCAACAGATTCCGCAGTGCTGCCCATGGGTACAAGAATAAAAGTACAACGTAGAAACAATACAATAAAAGACAACATTTTACAGACAAATACAGGGGGAATTGAGGGCCCTATTCCCATGGGAACTTACAATCTAGATGGGTAGGAGGATGGGAAACAGGAGGTGGGGACACTACAAAGGTGAGAATGATATTAGTGGGGAGATAGATGAGGGAAACTGTTAGTTAATTAAAGTTAGTTTGTTAATAAGTCAGGTGATAAGATTCCCTCAACAAAAAGGTCTTTAGGGAATGTCTAAAGGAGGAGAGGTTAGGGGAGAGTCTGACGGCCCGAGGAAGTGCGTTCCAGAGGGTTGGTGCCGCACGAGAGAAGTCCTGTAGTCTGGCATGAGATGAGGTGATTATATTGTCTTTTTTCTGCAGTTTTACTGCTGGTGGGAAGGAAAATTCAGAGAGGGGGGGGCAAATGCCCCTTCTTAACCCCCCCCCCCCCCCCCACCGGACGCCCATGTGTTTTGATTTTAATTTCAAAGTTATGTTTCCACTGTTGGAGATTACATACCAAACCAGTTGTGTGTATCCAAATAAACTGAAGAGACACAATATGTTCTTCCCACATATTGCTGTTCTAAGCTATTTTTTTTTCTCACTTGGCACACAAATATTGCTTAAATGTTTGTTATTCTTTAATATTACCATGGGGACATATGGAATGAACTCTTAGAATGCAATCTAGTTTATGAATTGGATAATTTTATTAAACATACAAAAGAAACTTAAGGAAAATTAAGTATCCATTCTAAGACAGGAAGTCATCGACCACCCTTTATTATCCTCAATTGAGCAAACCACAGCTTCATGAAAATCTTTTTTATTAGCATTTTTACAGTTTTCTATGGAAATATAGTTATACCTTATTAATTAGGCTTGTTTTAATAAATATAAATGTAATGAAAAAAATGTATGCATAGGTTTATTTGTAGGAAAATATATACAATTTGGTCAGCTACACATTAGCGTGAATAAATAATGTATTCATATAAAAAGTTGCATTAAAAAACATAGGTTTACAGAATCATGTCCCAGATTTTTCAAACTTAGTTACTCAGAATTTGCTCCAAATTCTCCAGGCACTTCAAATGATAGAGTTCAATTGCTTCATCTTGAAAAATAGTATCTGCCAAAAGAAAATATTATCTATTATATCAAAGAATCAAATTTAACTCAACCTTTTCACAGCTGAACCATTCCAGACTACTGTGCTGAAGAAGTCTTTAGACTTTTGTACTCAGTATCTTCACACCACTTGCCAGACTTTTTATGCTTGTAACTCATTTGAATGATGTTTTTTCTTTTAGAAACTCACAAGATTAAAAGTTTTCAGACATACAATTTCCTTTTGTTATCACATTAGGAATACATTATCTAACCATACAATAAAATAATAAAGGTTCACTAAACAAACTTAGAATCACCCAGGACATATACAAAACACGGAAGGGGACTGCACTCTCAGACTGGACTGGGTACACATCCCATGACACTGCAAACATGCACAGCCCTGGGTGCTCAATAGCTTTTGTTTATGTTCTGGGTGATTACATAAGTCTGTGAACCCTTGACTTGTTCCCAGTTTGTTTGATTGAGAGCTTGCAGGTTTTGGGAGAGACCTTGACATGGTACCTGTGCTTGTCCCATTTGGCCAGATGCGGTATCCAACTATTCCAGTTTAGCTTTTATCTTAGCTGAGTGCTTGCAAGCGAGTGCTGGGCTTTTTCTGTGTGTTGTGTATATATATATATATATATATATATATTTCTTATACTGTAAATTGAGAAACCGCTAAGCTATAAGCTTTCAAATATAGTCCAAAATTGCAAATCTCACTTTATGGACTGTGCTTTCAAAAACTCACTCGCACTGTACAGAATGAGTTTTGTCTTTGTTGTGTTTCTATAACCGTAAGAAGATTGCAGTTGGGAACAAATAAGATCATTATTTTTTAAACATTTATTTTTAATGAAAATGGGATCATATATTTATTTTTTTGTTTTTATAACTCTATTAACCAACACCTAGATTACAATTTTTGTGCTAAACAGGGTACGAAAATAACTTTCCATAGCACTGCCATTATGAGTTACTGAAAAACCTACTTGTGCTGTGCGTTAAGCTCCATACCGCACAAAAGCAAAGGGCTGAGTTTACATGCTCGTGCACGCTTTCCCCCATAGACATCAATGGGGAGAAAGTGTTAGAAAAAAATCAAACACCTGCAAATCGCCGTAACGCAACCCCATTGATGTCTATGAGGGAAAGAAAGTTACGTTTAAACCTAACACCCTAACATAAACCCCAAGTTTAAACACCCCTAATCCGCCGCCCCTGACAGTAAATAAAATTATGAACCCCTAATACGCCGCTCCCCGACACTTAAGTTATTAACCACTAATCTGCCGTCCCGACAGTAAATAAAATTATAAAATTATTAACCCCTAACCCGCCACTCCCCAACACTAAATAAAGTTATTAACCCCTAATCCGATGCTCCCTGACACTAAATAAACCTATTAACCCCTAAACCGCTAGCTCCCACATCGTAACTGCTAAACTAAACCTATTAACCCCTAGTCCGCAGCCCACCGACATCGTCGATACTAATCAAAGTTATTAACCCGTAAGCCGCCACTCCCCGACACTAAATATAATAACCCCTAATCTGCTGCCCCCAACACTAAATAAACCTATTAACCCCTAAACTGTCAGTCCCCACATCACAACTAATAAACTAAACATATTAACCCCTAAACCGCTGGCCCCCCACACTAAATTAAACTATTAACCCCTAAACTTAACACTCACCTTAACTTTAAATTAAAAGTCACAATATAACTATCTTTAAATAAATAATAATAATAAAATGACAAAAAATAAAAAAATTTAAGATTACAAAAATAATAAACGAAAATATAAAAAATAAAAACAATTACACCTACTCTAATAGCCCTATAAAAATAAAAAGCCCCCCAAAATAAAAACACCCCCTAACCTACAATAAACTACCAATAGCCCTTAAAAGGGCCTTTTGTAAGGCGATGCCCTAAGTTAAACAGCCCTCTTACCTAGAAAAAAAAAAATACAAAGTCCCCCCAACAGTAAAACCCACCACCCAAAAAACAAAACAAAAAAAACCTAGCTCTAAAAAAATCCTAAAATACCCTAAAGGGGCATTTGTATGGGCATTGCCCCTTAAAAGGGCATTCAGCTCTTTTACACTGCCCAAAAAACCCTAATCTAAAAAACAAACAAACAAAAAACACCCCAAAAAAACCCTAACACTAAACCCATAAAATTTACTCACGGTTCCTGAAGTCCGGTCAGCCATCCTCATCAAGGCAGCTACAGCTTCATCCCAGCGGCGTGGGGGGAGCTATCCTGGACAGCGTTGACATCCTGCGCGGAGCGTCCTCTTCATACGATCACCGCCGTACACTGAAGTTGAATGCAAGGTACCCGTTTCAAAATGGCTTACCTTGCATTCCTATTGGTTGATTTGATTCTTCAAATACAAATCAGCCAATAGGATGAGATCTTCTGAAATCCTATTGGCTGATTTGAACAGCCAATAGGATTTCAGAAGCTCTCATCCTATCGGCTGATTTAAATTTCAAGAATCAAATCAGCCAATAGGAATGCAAGGTACGCCATTGTGAAACGGGTACCTTGCATTCAACTTCAGTGTACGGCGGTGATAAAGGAACGAAAAACAGCTAGAAGCACTAGATTTACCCCTAGATGTTTTATCCTGAGGGAGAAAAGCTTCTTTCCCGCAGTTACTGTAGAAATAATGTCATCCAGACCAGACTTAACAACACCTGAAGTCTAGATTTAGAATTCATGTCAGCAGACCATGATTTCAACCAGAAGGCTCTCCTAGTCAAAACTGCTAGTGCCATTTAGGAATAGTTCCCAAAGCTCTAAATTAGAAACAGGAAAAGGAAACATCCTTAAAAATCTTTGAGGAGGATTAAAAGGAATACCAGGCCTTGACCACTTAAACAGAAGGTATAAAAATGAAGTACAGTACATGATTTGTAAAGCAGAACAGGGGTATTACATCAAACAGCTACAATACACTTTATATTAGTAGGAAAATGTGAAAATGGGGTACTAGTAATAACAAAATAGGGGACAGAATAAGTATGCTCCATAATGAAGAAAAAAAAATTAGGTAGGCAATGAGAAAATCAAAATACAATCAATGATTTATACATAGCAATAAAGCAACCTTACACCCAAATAAATCAGCTCTTGGAAGTAATGAAATCTTACCCCCTCACCAGAAGCTTAAGCAAACTTCAGAAGTGTTAAATGTCATAGCATTGGACGAGCGCTAACCCGATGACAGGCAGAACATACATATGCGCACAAAAAACTAAGTGTGCTAAAAAAAGACACATAATCGTTAAATAGAGCACCTACTTATGCGTGCACGACAAGTTTATAAGATGAAAAGTGCAAAAAAAAAAAAGTGCACAAAAGCTCACGCTCTAACCAAGAATGAGCTTAAATAAAAAATGACAGACATAAACAAGCCGATTTGCATTAACAAAACATAATCACAAGAAAAAAAGTTGACACAAGCTATCATAAATACTTAAAGCCCCTCAACGCCTATAATAGGGTGAAATAAGGTTGTCACAGGTTGCCACAACAACCCCCACACTTACCTGATATACTAGACTTATCATAAGCAGCAGGAACTGCTTCAAGTAGAAAACGAATCCAGAGCTGTATGTATAGAGTATAATATTAAACCACCAGGAGGCGGCAAGGGACCGGTCCCTGCGACACCTGTGGCAGGCAGGCCTGTGACTAACTCCCATAGGGTGTTCTTGTGCCAGTACCCATACTTCATAGACATCCCTCTGACCAAACAGTAGCTCTCTTAGGGGAAAACTGGGCCTCAAATCGGTCTGAGCACCCTTCTCTAAAACACATTGAGCACAAACTTTCTTCACCTTCCTCCTGTAAAAGCAAAGGCAAGACTAGTTTTCAGTAAGGTGGGAGGGATTTTAAGGGCTCTGGGAGTTAAAGGATATTTGCCTCCTTCTACTGGCCAGGAGTATAATTCCCAATAGTAATGGATCATGGACTCTCACCACCTTTATGAAAGAAAGGAGGAGTTTGATGAACTCTCAAAACCAAATAAGGATTGCAAGCAGGAGAAAAGGGATCAATAACAGGTTTGGAACTTAGGAACTCTATGAATTCTGCTTCACAATTGTTCACACCTGGAATGTAAACAGAAGAAATCATGCAATGTTAATGTTCTGCCCAGATGATGATGCATGACATAACAGGCTGGAATCTGTGGAATCACTACCCTTACTGAATGAAGAAAAGAGAGCCCCTGAAGGAATGGTAAATATTCCACCAAGTTAGATATTGTCTTGTCCTGTGATCTAACAAGATACTCTAAGACAAATCCTTGTTGTTCCCATTCTATTGATGCAGCATCTGCAATTCGAAAGACCAAAGATAAAACCTGGCAAATGAAACTGCATCTGAGGCAACCACCATGAGACAATGTAGAGAAGGACAGACGGCACTCCAGGGTAAAAGTTAAAAAGTCTTTCTTTATTCAAAAAAATATTTAAAATAACAACACTCTTGTTGCAAACAGGTAATGGAGGAGGAGGGATTTGAAGCCCTGGTGGTTCGTGCCCTGCGGCACTTAATCATAGATACCTATGATTAAGTTCCGCAGGGCACGAAACATGTAAGGTCTCCTCCTCCTCCATTACCTGTTTGCAACAAGAGTGTTGTTATTTTAAATATTTTTTTGAATAAAGAAATACTTTTTAACTTTTACCCTGGAGTGCCGCCTGTCCTTCTCTACATTGTATCCTGGTCTGCTCAAACCTTTTTAGTGCTGGCACCGCTCCAACATGGACCTACTACCCATTTTTTGGATTCTGAAAAAGATTACTTGTTCTACCGTGTGACGTGGACTGAGCGACGCCGCCCCCCTCTCACTACTGAACAACCATGAGACCCACAACTTCCATGCAATGAGCAACGGAAGGGAGAAGGTTCAGCTGCAGAGAAGCACAAGCTGGTTGTAGCCTAATTCTGAAAAGACATGTCTGAGGAGTAAAGTAACTCTTTGGTAGATGTATGCTCCAGCCTTGACTATATGAAGCAACTAAAGTACCATATAAATATAGGAAAGAACAAGACCCTGAGCCAGAAGATCACCCAAGCACTTCAGTAAACACTCTGGGTGCTGTAGCCAGACCCAAAAGGGAGGGCCACAAACTGATAATGCTTGTCTAGAAAAGCAAATCTCAGGAACATTACACGATCCCTGTGAAAAGGGATATGTAGACATAAACTGACCCTGCTGCTGAAATAAAAGAAGTAAAGTGCAGTCTCCATTTTTAACGTAAGAACTTTCAGTAATCTATTCAGTATGGTAATATAAAGAGATTTTAAAATAATTTCCGGTTTAATTCTAAAGTTGGAACAGTAGCAATCTCTCTCATTAATTCCAGATCTCTTACACAAGCCAAAAAATCTTTGTCCTTTAAAGGATCTTGAGGCAGAAAGAATCTTCCCTGAGGAGGTTATGAACGAAAGCTTATTAGATACCCCTGCAATACCCTAGGATCCTGTAGAGACCTCTTCCAAGCCTACCTAAAGAAACTCAATCAGTACTGATAACGGTCTGGCATGCATGCTGCACCTTCATCTAATCTTAGATGCTGTGGTAGACTTCTGGGATTGTTTTATTTTAGATCAAGAAGATCTGGCCTTCCAAGACAGTTTGGAGTAACCAGAAATCTGGGCAGAGGGGGAAGCTATTGGAGCCTTAGATTGTTGAAAGGACCGAAAAGGCCCTGCAGACCTAGGCTTAGCCTTAGATTTTTTATCTTGAGGCAGAAAAACTCCCTTATCCCCAGTGACTGTAGCAATAATAGCATCCAGTCCAGTCCCAAACAGAGATTTACCCTGAAAAGGAAGATAAAGTAATTGGCATTTAGAAACCAAATCAGCAGACCACAAAGATCATCTAGATAAAACAGCTAATCCAGGATTCATAGCATTAATGTGAATCATTTCCACTGCTGCATCACAAAAAAAGTAATTTGTTTTTACTAGTAATCTCATGTGGTCCTAAATCTCGTC
Organism: Bombina bombina; assembly: GCF_027579735.1. Lineage (NCBI taxonomy): Eukaryota > Metazoa > Chordata > Amphibia > Anura > Bombinatoridae > Bombina > Bombina bombina. The sequence goes on along the minus strand of NC_069503.1, from coordinate 784,094,287 downwards.
CAGTGTAGTTTCCCCAGAAACAAGTTCTGAAAGGTTGTCATGATGACAAGTAGATCTGCACTTTCACCTTACTCCTCATAAAGGAGGCAAAAGAAAATGACTAAGGATCATGGGAAGTGGGAGGGATTTGAAGCCCTGGTGAGATGAGGTATATTTTGTGTCCTCCCAATGGTCAGAGAGGGAATTTACCAAATGTGATGGCTTATAAACTCTCAGCATCTGATGGGGAAAAAAACAATTCTGGATAACTGGAAAAAGGTGGAAATGACCAGGTAGTGAATCGAGTGAAATGTGAAAAATTCCACATCTGAGAAGTAGAAAGCAGGGAGAATAATCCTTGGCCTCATAAAACTGAATAATTTGCTGCTGCAGTGTATTTAACATTGTAGACCGGCCAGGCTCTGCTCCTAGCATTGAAAAAAAGATCGTCTGTGTGCAACATAAGCACAGCTTCAATCCTGTAATGAGGGAAATATGCAACAGTCAGGAATATTACGGTCTCAAGGACAATGGAATAGATTGCTGTCAAAAAGGCACGTGTCTGATTCTTTATAATTGTACATTAATTGTGACATACAAATCTAATTTTACAAATACAATTTTGTTTTGGAAATACAATTTGTTTTATTTAGAATACAAATCTTTTTAATGGCAAATAGAATTTTTTTTTCGAAATACAATACAAATTTGTCTTTTGAAAGTACATTTTTTTTTGTGGAAATACACTTACAGTTTTTGTTTTTTTACAGTATGTGTCAAAAAAAAAATTATGCTTACCTAATACATTTATTTCTTCAAGATATGGTGAGTCCATGGGTTCATCTTAATTACTGTAGGGAATATCACTACTGGCCAGCAGGAGGAGGCAAAAAGCACCACAGGAAACTGTTAAGTATCAGTCCCTTACCCACAACCCCCATTCATTCGACTGAAAGGAAATGGAGAAAAGAAAGTAACACAAGGCGCGGAGGTGTCTGAGGTTTAGTCAAAAACTCTAATAAAAAACAAAAAGGGTGGGTCCGTGGACTCACCATATCTTGAAGAAAACATAATTTATGTAAGAACTTACCTGATAAATTCATTTCTTTCATATTAGCAAGAGTCCATGAGCTAGTGACGTATGGGATATACATTCCTACCAGGAGGGGCAAAGTTTCCCAAACCTCAAAATGCCTATAAATACACCCCTCACCACACCCACAAATCAGTTTAACGAATAGCCAAGAAGTGGGGTGATAAAAAAAGTGCGAAAGCAGATAAAATAAGGAATTGGAATAGTTGTGCTTTATACAAAAAAATCATAACCACCAAAAAGGGTGGGCCTCATGGACTCTTGCTAATATGAAAGAAATGAATTTATCAGGTAAGTTCTTACATAAATTATGTTTTCTTTCATGTAATTAGCAAGAGTCCATGAGCTAGTGACGTATGGGATAATGACTACCCAAGATGTGGATCTTTCCACGCAAGAGTCACTAGAGAGGGAGGGATAAAATAAAGACAGCCAATTCCTGCTGAAAATAATCCACACCCAAAATAAAGTTTAATGAAAACATAAGCAGAAGATTCAAACTGAAACCGCTGCCTGAAGTACTTTTCTACCAAAAACTGCTTCAGAAGAAGAAAACACATCAAAATGGTAGAATTTAGTAAAAGTATGCAAAGAGGACCAAGTTGCTGCTTTGCAAATCTGATCAACCGAAGCCTCATTCCTAAACGCCCAGGAAGTAGAAACTGACCTAGTAGAATGAGCTGTAATCCTTTGAGGCGGAGTTTTACCCGACTCGACATAAGCATGGTGAATTAAGGATTTCAACCAAGATGCCAAAGAAATGGCAGAAGCTTTCTGACCTTTTCTAGAACCGGAAAAGATGACAAAGAGACTAGAAGTCTTTCGGAAAGACTTAGTAGCCTCAACATAATATTTCAAAGCTCTAACAACATCCAAAGAATGCAACGATTTCTCCTTAGAATTCTTAGGATTAGGACATAATGAAGGAACCACAATTTCTCTACTAATGTTGTTGGAATTCACAACCTTAGGTAAAAATTCAAAAGAAGTTCGCAACACCGCCTTATCCTGATGAAAAATCAGAAAAGGAGACTCGCAAGAAAGAGCAGATAATTCAGAGACTCTTCTGGCAGAAGAGATGGCCAAAAGGAACAAAACTTTCCAAGAAAGTAATTTAATGTCCAATGAATGCATGGGTTCAAAAGGAGGAGCTTGAAGAGCCCTCAGAACCAAATTCAAACTCCAAGGAGGAGAAATAGACTGAATGACAGGTTTTATACGAACCAAAGCTTGTACAAATGAATATCAGGAAGATTAGCAATCTTTCTGTGAAAAAGAACAGAAAGAGCAGAGATTTGTCCTTTCATGGAACTTGCGGACAAACCTTTATCTAAACCATCCTGAAGAAACTGTAAAATTCTCGGAATTCTAAAAGAATGCCAGGAAAAATGATGAGAAATGATGAGAAAGACACCAAGAAATATAAGTCTTCCAGACTCTATAATATATCTCTATAGATACAGATTTATGAGCCTGTAACATAGTATTAATCACAGAGTCAGAGAAACCTCTTTGACCAAGAATCAAGCGTTCAATCTCCATACCTTTAAATTTAAGGATTTGAGATCCTGATGGAAGAAAGGACCTTGCGACAGAAGGTCTGGTCTTAACGGAAGAGTCCACGGCTGGCAAGAGGCCATCCGGACAAGATCCGCATACCAAAACCTGTGAGGCCATGCTGGAGCTACCAGCAGAACAAACGAGCATTCCTTCAGAATCTTGGAGATTACTCTTGGAAGAAGAACTAGAGGCGGAAAGATATAGGCAGGATGATACTTCCAAAAAAGTGATAATGCATCCACTGCCTCCGCCTGAGGATCCCGGGATCTGGACAGATACCTGGGAAGTTTCTTGTTTAGATGAGAAGCCATCAGATCTATTTCTGGGAGTTCCCACATTTGAACAATCTGAAGAAATACCTCTGGGTGAAGAGACCATTCGCCCGGATGCAACGTTTGGCGACTGAGATAATCCGCTTCCCAATTGTCTATACCTGGGATATGAACCGCAGAGATTAGACAGGAGCTGGATTCCGCCCAAACCAGAATTCGAGATACTTCTTTCATAGCCAGAGGACTGTAAGTCCCTCCTTGATGATTGATGTATGCCACAGTTGTGACATTGTCTGTCTGAAAACAAATGAACGACTCTCTCTTCAGAAGAGGCCAAGACTGAAGAGCTCTGAAAATTGCACGGAGTTCCAAAATATTGATCGGTAATCTCACCTCCTGAGATTCCCAAACCCCTTGTGCCGTCAGAGACCCCCACACAGCTCCCCAACCTGTAAGACTGGCATCTGTTGAGATTATAGTCCAGGTCGGAAGAACAAAAGAAGCCCCCTGAATTAAACAATGGTGATCTGTCCACCACGTCAGAGAATGACGGACAATCGGTTTTAAAGATATTAATTGAGATATCTTTGTGTAATCCCTGCACCATTGGTTCAGCATACAGAGCTGAAGAGGTCGCATGTGAAAACGAGCAAAGGGGATCCCGTCCGATGCAGCAGTCATAAGACCTAGAATTTCCATGCATAAGGCTACCGAAGGGAATGATTGTGACTGAAGGTTTCGACAAGCTGAAATCAATTTTAGACGTCTCTTGTCTGTCAAAGATAGAGTCATGGACACTGAATCTATCTGGAAACCTAAAAAGGTTACCCTTGTCTGAGGAATCAATGAACTTTTTAGTGAATTGATCCTCCAACCATGATCTTGAAGAAACAACATAAGTCGATTCGTATGAGATTCTGCTAAATGTGAAGACTGAGCAAGTACCAAGATATCGTCCAAATAAGGAAATACCACAATACCCTGTTCTCTGATTACAGACAGAAGGTCACCGAGAACCTTTGTAAAAATTCTTGGAGCTGTAGCTAGGCCAAACGGCAGAGCCACAAACTGGTAATGCTTGTCCAGGAAAGAGAATCTCAGGAACTGATAGTGAGCTGGATGAATCGGAATATGCAGATATGCATCCTGTAAATCTATTGTAGACATATAATGCCCTTGCTGAACAAAAGGCAAGATAGTCCTTACAGTTACCATTTTGAATGTTAGTATCCTTACATAATTATTCAATATTTTTAGATCCAGAACTGGTCTGAAGGAATTCTCCTTCTTGGGTACAATGAAGAGATTCGAATAAAACCCCAGCCCCTGTTCCAAAACTGGAACTGGCATAATTACTCCAGCCAACTCTAGATGTGAAACACATTTCAGAAATGCTTGAGCTTTCACTGGGTTTACTGGGACACGGGAAAGAAAAAATCTCTTTGCAGGAGGTCTTATCTTGAAACCAATTCTGTACCCTTCTGAAACAATGTTCTGAATCCAAAGATTGTGAACAGAATTGATCCAAATTTCTTTGAAAAAACGTAATCTGCCCCCTACCAGCTGAGCTGGAATGAGGGCCGCACCTTCATGTGGACTTAGAAGCTGGCTTTGCTTTTCTAGAAGGCTTGGATTTATTCCAGACTGGAGATGGTTTCCAAACTGAAACTGCTCCTGAGGATGAAGGATCAGGCTTTTGTTCTTTGTTGAAACGAAAGGAACGAAAACGATTATTAGCCCTGTTTTTACCTTTAGATTTTTTATCCTGTGGTAAAAAAGTTCCTTTCCCACCAGTAACAGTTGAGATAATAGAATCCAACTGAGAACCAAATAATTTATTACCCTGGAAAGAAAGGGAAAGTAGAGTCGATTTAGAAGACATATCAGCATTCCAAGTTTTAAGCCATAAAGCTCTTCTAGCTAAAATAGCTAGAGACATAAACCTGACATCAACTCTGATAATATCAAAAATGGCATCACAGATAAAATTATTAGCATGTTGAAGAAGAATAATAATATTATGAGAATCATGATCTGTTACTTGTTGCGCTAAAGTTTCCAACCAAAAAGTTGAAGCTGCAGCAACATCAGCCAATGATATAGCAGGTCTAAGAAGATTACCTGAACACAGATAAGCTTTTCTTAGAAAGGATTCAATTTTCCTATCTAAAGGATCCTTAAAGGAAGTACCATCTGCCGTAGGAATAGTAGTACGTTTAGCAAGGGTAGAAATAGCCCCATCAACTTTAGGGATTTTGTCCCAAAACTCTAATCTGTCGGACGGTACAGGATATAATTGCTTAAAACGTTTAGAAGGAGTAAATGAATTACCCAAATTATTCCAGTCTCTGGAAATTACTTCAGAAATAGCACCAGGAACAGGAAAAACTTCTGGAATAACCACAGGAGATCTAAAGACCTTGTCTAAACGTTTAGATTTAGTATCAAGAGGACCAGAATCCTCAATTTCTAATGCAATTAGGACTTCTTTAAGTAAAGAACGGATAAATTCCATTTTAAATAAATATGACGATTTATCAGCATCAACCTCTGAGACAGAATCCTCTGTATCAGAAGAATCATTAGAATCAGAATGATGATGTTCATTTAAAAATTCATCTGTATAAAGAGAAGTTTTAAAAGACTTTTTATGTTTACCAGAAGGAGGAATAACAGACATAGCCTTCTTAATGGATTCAGAAACAAAATCTCTTATGTTATCAGGAACACTCTGAACATTAGATGTTGATGGAACTGCAACAGGTAATGGTACTTTACTAAAGGAAATATTTTCTGCATTAACAAGTTTGTCATGACATTTAATACAAACAACAGCTGGAGGAACAACTACCAAAAGTTTACAGCAGATACACTTAGCTTTGGTAGTTCCAGCACCAGGCAGCGATTTTCCAGTAGTATCTTCTGACTCAGTTGCAACGTGGGACATCTTGCAATATGTAATAGAAAAAACAACATATAAAGCAAAATTTATCAAATTCCTTAAATGACAGTTTCAGGAATGGGAAAAAATGCCAGTGAACAAGCTTCTAGCAACCAGAAGCAACAAATAATGAGACTTAAATAAGTGGAGACAAAATTGATGCCCACATTATTTGCGCCTAAATGCTATTAGCGCCAAAAATGACGCCACATCCGGAACGCCGACATTTTTGGCGCAAAAAAGTCAAAAATGATGCAACTTCCGGCGACACGTATGACGCCGGAAATAGAAAAAAAATTTTGCGCCAAGAAAGTCCGCGCCAAGAATGACGCAATAAAATGAAGCATTTTCAGCCCCCGCGAGCCTAACAGCCCACAAGGAAAAAGTCAAATTTTAAGGTAAGATAAAAATGATATATTCAAATGCATTATCCCAAATATGAAACCGACTGTCTGAAATAAGGAAATGTTGAACATCCTGAGTCAAGGCAAATAAATGTTTGAATACATATATTTAGAACTTTATAAAAAAGTGCCCAACCATAGCTTTAGAGTGTCACAGAAAATAAGACTTACTTACCCCAAGACACTCATCTACATGTTGTAGAAAGCCAAACCAGTACTGAAACGAAAATCAGCAGAGGTAATGGTATAAATATAAGAGTATATCGTCGATCTGAAAAGGGAGGTAAGAGATGAATCTCTACGACCGATAACAGAGAACCCATGAAATAGACCCCGTAGAAGGAGATCATTGAATTCAAACAGGCAATACTCTCCTCACATCCCTCTGACATTCACTGCACGCTGAGAGGAAAACCGGGCTCCAACCTGCTGCGGAGCGCATATCAGCGTAGAATCTAGCACAAACTTACTTCACCACCTCCATAGGAGGCAAAGTTTGTAAAACTGATTTGTGGGTGTGGTGAGGGGTGTATTTATAGGCATTTTGAGGTTTGGGAAACTTTGCCCCTCCTGGTAGGAATGTATATCCCATACGTCACTAGCTCATGGACTCTTGCTAATTACATGAAAGAAATACATTTATCAGGTAAGCATAAAGTATGTTTCTTCCAAAGATATGGTGAGTCCACGGGTTCATCTAAATTACTGTTGGGAACCAATACCCAAGCTAGAGGAAACAGTTGATAAGGGAGAGAAAGACAGGTAAACCTAAACAGAAGGCACCACCGCTTGAAGAACCTTTCTCCCAAAAGAAATCTCAGCTGAGGCACAAGGAAAATTTTGAAAAAGTATGCAACTTTGCAAATCTGTTCCACAGAAGCTTCTTTTTTTTTTTTTAAAGCCCAAGAAGAGGGAACCGCTCTCGTGGAATGAGCCTTAATTCTCTCAGGAAGCTGCAGACCAACAGTCTGGTAAGTCAAACAGAAAATAATTATCCACCAGAGAGAGAGAGAGAGAAGTTGTAGAAGCTTTCTGACCCTTACGTTTACCAGAGAAACAGACAAACAGGGCAGAAGTCTAGCGAAATTCCTTAGTTGCCTGAAAAAAGAAATCAAAACCACAACATTTAAGTCATGCAACAAACAATCCTCATGAGACGGAGGATTAGGACAAGTGAAGAAACATCAAATTCCTGAATAAAATTCCTACCCAAAACAACTGTAGGAATGAAACCTAATGAAGTATGAAGAATCACCTTATCAGCATGAAAAATAAAATAAGGCGAATCATACTGCAAAGCTGAAAGTTCCGAGACTCTCGAGCAGAAGAGATAGCAGTAAGGAACAAAAACTTCCAAGAAAACAATTTAATATCTATGGAATGCAATGGCTCAAACAGAGCCTGCTGCAAAACTTTAAGAGCAAGGTAAAGGCTCCAAGGAGGAGCAACAAACTTAAACACAGGCCTGTTTCTAACCAAGGCCTGACAAAAAGATTGCACATCTGGCACTTTCGCCAGACGCATAAATTCCTTCAGGATACTGACTGAAAAACTCTTCTCCAAACCTTCATAGAGAAAGGATAATCCTAGGAATCCTGACCCTACTAAAGGAGTAGCCTCTGCCATATCTTAAGCTAAATCTTTATAGTAACAGACTTGCGAGCTTGAATCATGGTCTAAATGACCGACTCCGAAAAACCACAATTAGACAGAACTAGACGTTCAATCTTCAAGCGGAAAGATTCAGAGAAACGAAAGCTGGAGGAAAGAATGGAACCCGAATTAGAATGTCCTTCCTCAGAAACAACCACCAAGGAGGAAGAAATACATCTCTTGTTAGGTTGTCTACCAGATCCTGAGACACTATGGAGAAAACAGGGATGTCAGACTGAAATCCCAAAGAGCCACCAGGAATTCAAACAGAGCAGCCTGCTGAATTCTTGACTTTTAAATGAACTAGGAAGTTTGGCGTACTGCCATACCAACTCCAGCACCCCCCATTTGAGGGTTAAAGTTAAGAAACCTCCGGGAAAAGCGTCCCCTCCCCGGAAAGAAAGTCTGGCTCCTCAAGAAGTCAGTTTCCGGTATCTAATACTGAAATGCAAATAGTGGATAGACAACAAAGATGAGCGTCCGCCCACTGAGCAATATACGCCAATCATGGCTAAGGAACTCCAGGTTCCACCCAGGCGTATGATGAAACGCAATGAAATGAAATACAATGTTGCTCATTTTATCGACCTCGGAAGAATGAAGGGCGGAGTCGGCCCTGCCGGGATTAAATTACACCGGATTTCTAGGGTAACTAAAACCTGAAAAAAAAAAACTGGGCTAAGAACCAGAGTCCAAGCCATGAGAGCATTTAAGATCACTCTCAATTCCAAAATGGGGAGTGCAGACTCCTCCCAGTCCATAGTAACCAACCTAACAGACTGGCATCCGTATGCACTATTATTTAGGAAGGTCTTCGGAAGCATTTGCCCTGAAACAGAGTTCCTGAGAAAACCACCACAGGGAAGAGTCTCATGACGACAGATCTAGATCCATCCTCAGAGACAGAACCACATTGCCCCTGTTCCACTATCTGAGTATGCATAGCAGCAAACTCTCAGATGGAATCTAGCAAAATGATGATTGCATACATTGAGCCCCAGAGGGGCCCAAACAATAGACTGCAGATAGAGGTAATACAAGATAATCCTTGATTTACGATCTGACCAAAAATTTTACATAGATAGGGAAAACTAATATGGTCCCTAAGAAAACTACCCTTACAGCTGAAACAAAGGAATTCATTAGCAGCTGGAATTGAACCATCAACCTTCGAGTTGCAAAGCCATAGAGATAACCACCAGGCTACATTAGCTTGACCCTCCTGAACCATTAGGAAGAATGGAACTACTGGTTACCATTTTGAAGGACGGTATCCTGAGAAAACTAGCTGCGACACTTTAGGTCTACTTTAAGGAAGAAAAATTCTCTCCTTATCGGGAACCACAAACAGGGATGAATAGAATCCTAGACCCTGTTCCCTAATGGGAACCGGGACTTCCAAAGGAATCTGCCTCTGGGAGGAAGAAAGATTCTATGAAGAAACCCTGAGATACTATGTCCACCGCCTATCTAGGAAATCTCGTATCGAAGTTTGAAGACAAACCGAGGGATTCAACCCCCCACTTGGTCCAATCCCGGATTGGATAAATCATCTGACTTGTGTTGGAAAAGACCCTGTTCCACCTGGAATATCAAAAAATATTTCTATTAGATCAGAACCAGACAAAATCTTACCCTTGTAAGAAAGTGTCAGAAAACCTGGACTCAGAGGAAAAACCACCAACCAAGCCAAAAGCCCCAACACCCCGCAGGCTAGCACCGCAAAACCAGATACCATGGCTCCTTGCTTAAAGGCTTACATGTAGCAACAGAAAAAAAATTGGCTAGTGTAAGAGTCTTAATCTGATCTGCATCTCCTGCAAAGGAGTCCCTACCAAAAAGGAAACAGACAAGGTGAAGCACCAATAAGGCTTCGCACTTGACACAGTGGCCCAAAAGCGGAAGCTTTGCCTGGGTTCAAACCCACAACCTACTGTTTCTGGAGCGGTGGAACTATCCACTACGCCACATATTAAAACTTTGCTTTAGAAGGCTAGCTGACATCAGAAGCGAACGTCTTCTTAACAGAGAAGCTATTCTCCATAGGGCTCAAAGTTCTTTACAGCCAGAGCAGAAATAGTCCCTACTACCTAGGCACTGTGCAACAAGATATTTAACGGAGACCACGACAGGAAACATCTAATAAAGACAGTAGAGAGAAAAAGGAATCCCTTACTACTCCCACTTTCGTGAAAAACCCAGAGCACGGTCTGGAACAGGAAAAAATTCCACAGGGAATCTTAGCATTTAAAAAGTTTACTAGATTCTAAAGGATTGACAACGACAGGCGTATCGAGGTCGTTCAAACTAGCCAAAATCGCCTATAACAAGACACAAAGGTGTTCAGGCTTAAATCTGAAGGTTACTACTTCAGCATCAGATAAAGGAATTCTACTGTCCAAATCACCCTCAGAGATTACCGAAGTAACCACCTCAGCAGACTTGTGAGGGACCTGAGTAACAGAAGGTGGAACAGAAACCTTATTATCCGAATTTCAAATTTCCCTCATATGTTTTCCCTTTTTGGCATAGGAAAGGCAGATAATGCCGCAGATACAGCAAAAGGTACCTGTGCATAACTCCTCCAAGAGATTACAAGGAACCGCAGGGCACTGCATGTGATGCCATTGTGGCTTGGGACGCATAAGGAGAAGGCTGTGGCATAGTCTGAACAGCATCATCCTAGGAGACATTGGGTTCAGCAGAAATAAACAATCTCAACCTGAGAAAGTACAAACTAAGCAAACAGCACCAAATTGCAAAAACAAACAATTTGAGTTTCAATACATAACATGAAAAAACTAAATTTATGCTTACCTGATAAATTTCTTTCTCTTGTGGTGTATCCAGTCCACGGGCTCATCCATTACTTGTGGGATATTCTCCTTCCCAACAGGAAGTTGCAAAGAGGACACCCACAGCAGAGCTGTCTATATAAGCTCCTCCCCTAACCCCCACCTCCAGTCATTCGACCAAAGGCAAGTAAGAAAAAGGAGAAACTATAGGGTGTAGTGGTGACTGAAGTTTTAAAAAATAAAAACACCTGACGTAAAGTGACAGGGCGGGCCGTGGACTGGATACACCACAAGAGAAAGAAATTTATCAGGTAAGCATAAATTTTGTTTTCTCTTGTAAGGTGTATCCAGTCCACGGGTTCATCCATTACTTGTGGGATACCAATACCAAAGCTTTAGGACACGGATGAAGGGAGGGAAAAGGCAGGAACTTAAACAGAAGGCACCACTGCCTGTAGGACCTTTCTCCCAAAAATAGCCTCCGAGGAAGCAAAAGTATCAAATTTGTAAAATTTAGAAAAAGTATGAAGCGAAGACCAAGTGGCCGCCTTGCAAATCTGTTCAACAGAAGCCTCATTTTTAAATGCCCATGTGGAAGCCACAGCTCTAGCAGAGTGAGCTGTAATCCTTTCAGGAGGCTGCTGGCCAGCAGTCTCATAAGATAAACGGATTATGCTTCTCAGCCAAAAAGAAAAAGAAGTTGCCGAAGCCTTGTGGCCTCTCCTCTTTCCAGAGTAAACAACAAACAAGGCAGATGTTTGACGAAAATCCTTAGTTGCTTGTAAGTAGAACTTTAAAGCACGAACCACATCCAGATTGTGCAACAACCGTTCCTTCTTGGAAGAAGGATTCGGACACTGAGAAGGAACAACAATTTCCTGATTGATATTTCTATTGGAAACAACCTTAGGAAGAAAACCTGGCTTGGTACGTAACATCACCTTATACGCATGGAAAATCAGATAGGGTTAATCACACTGCAGAGCAGATAACTCTGAAACTCTTCGGGCTGAAGAGATAGCAACAAGAAACACAACTTTCCAAGATAAAAGTTTAATATCTAATGAATGCATAGGTTCAAACGGAACCACTTGAAGAACTCTAAGAACTAAATTTAAACTCCATGGCGGAGCAACTGGTTTAAATACCGGCTTGATTCTGACTAAAGCCTGACAAAACGCCTGAACGTCTGGAACATCTGCCAGATGCTTGTGAAAGAGAATAGACAGAGCAGATATCTGTCCTTTTAAAGAACTAGCTGATAATCCTTTTTCCAATCCTTCTTGGAGAAAAGATAGAATCCTAGGAATTTTGACCCTACTCCATGAGAAACCCTTAGAATCACACCAATGAAGATATTTACGCCATATCTTGTGATAGATCTTCCTGGTGACAGGCTTCCTAGTCTGGATCAAGGTATCAATAACAGACTCAGAAAAACCACGCTTTGATAAGATCAAGCGTTCAATCTCCACGCAGTCAGGCGTAGAGAAGTTAGATTTGAGTGTTTGAATGGACCCTGGATCAGAAGGTCCTGCCTCAATGGCAGAGGCCATGGTAGGCAGGATGACATGTCCACCAGATCTGCATACCAAGTCCTGCGAGGCCACGCAGGAGCAATTAAGATCACCAAAGCTTTCTCCTGCTTGATTCTGGCAATCAGACGCGGGAGAAGAGGAAACGGTGGAAACACATAAGCCAAGCTGAAGGACCAGGGCACTGCTAGGGCATCTACTAGCACTGCCCGAGGATCCCTTGACCTGGACCCGTAACGAGGAAGCTTGGCATTCTGACGGGACGCCATCAGATCCAGCTCCGGTCTGCCCCATAGATGAATCAGTTCGGCAAATACCTCCGGGTGAAGCTCCCATTCCCCCGGGTGAAAAGTCTGCCGACTTAGAAAATCCGCCTCCCAGTTCTCTACTCCTGGGATATGGATAGCTGAGAGATGGCAAGAGTGAGACTCTGCCCATAGAAATATCTTGGAAACCTCCATCATTGCCAGGGGACTCCTTGTTCCCCCCTGATGGTTGATATAGGCTACAGTCGTGATGTTGTCTGACTGAAATCTGATGAACCTGACCGCAGCCAGTTGAGGCCATGCCTGAAGAGCATTGAATATCGCTCTTAGTTCCAGAATGTTTATCGGGAGGAGGGCCTCCTCCTGAGTCCACGAACCCTGAGCTTTCAGGGAGTTCCAGACCGCGCCCCAGCCCAGAAGGCTGGCATCTGTTGTCACTATAGTCCACTCTGGCCTGCGGAAGCTCATTCCCCTGGACAGATGGACCCGAGATAACCACCAGAGAAGAGAATCCCTGGTTGCTTGATCCAGATTTAACAGAGGAGACAAATCTGTGTAGTCCCCATTCCATTGATTGAGCATGCAAAGTTGAAGTGGTCTGAGATGTAGGCGGGCAAACGGAACTATGTCCATTGCCGCTACCATTAGGCCGATTACTTCCATACACTGAGCCACCGACCGAAATGGAATGAAGAGCACGGCAGGAAGTTAGCAGCTTTGATATCCTGACCTCTGTCAGAAATATTTTCATTTCTACTGAATCTATCAGAGTTCCTAGGAAGGAAACTCTTGTGAGAGGGGAGAGAGAACTCTTTTCTCTGTTCACCTTCCACCCGTGAGACCTCAAGAAGGCCAGAACAATGTCCGTATGGGACTTGGCGACTTGAAGAGTCGATGCCTGGATCAAGATGTCGTCTAGGTAAGGAGCCACTGCTATGCCCCGCGGCCTTAGAACGGCCAGAAGGGACCGTAGAACCTTCGTAAAGATTATTGGCGCCGTGGCTAACCCGAAGGGAAGAGCCACAAACTGGTAATGCCTGTCTAAGAAGGTGAACCTGAGGAACTGATGATGATTTTTGTGAATCAGAATGTGCAGATAAGCATCCTTTAAGTCCACGGTAGTCATATATTGACCCTCCTGGATCATAGGAAGAATGGTTCGGATTGTCTCCATCTTGAAGGATGGGACCCTGAGGAATTTGTTTAGGATCTTGAGATCCAAGATTGGTCTGAAAGTTCCCTCTTTTTTGGGAACTATAGATTTGAATAGAAACCCTGCCCCTGTTCCTCCCATTGAACTGGGTGGATCACTCCCATAACTAGTAGATCCTGGACGCAATGTAAGAATGCCTCTCTCTTTATCTGCAGATAGTTGAGAGAGATGAAATCTCCCCTTTGGAGATGAACCCTTGAATTCGAGAAGATATCCCTGGGAAACGATTTCCACTGCACAGGGATCCTGAAGTCTCTTACCCAAGCCTGGGCGAAGAGAGAAAGTCTGCCCCCCCAATAGATCCGGTCCCGGATCAGGGGCTACTCCTTCATGCTGTCTTAGAGACAGTGGCTGGCTTTTTAGCCTGTTTCCCTTTGTTCCAAGCCTGGTTAGGTCTCCAGACTGGTTTGGACTGGGCGAAATTTCCCTCTTGTTTTGTACTAAGGGAAGCGGAAGCCGCGCCACTTCTGAAGTTCCGAAAGGAGCGAAAATTAGTCTGTCTGGTCCTTAACTTATTAGACTTATCCTGGGGAAGGGCATGACCTTTTCCCCCAGTAATATCAGAAATGATCTCCTTCAGATCAGGCCCGAATAGGGTCTTACCCTTGAAGGGAATGTTAAGAAGCTTAGATTTTGATGAAACATCTGCTGACCAGGACTTAAGCCATAGCGCCCTACGCGCCGTGATGGCAAAACCTGAATTTATAGCTGCAAGTTTAGTGAACTGAAACACAGCATCTGAAATAAAGGAATTAGCAAGTTTAAGAGCTTTAATCCTGTCTAAAATCTCATCCCACTGAGTCTCCACTTGTAGAGCCTCTTCTAGAGACTCGAACCAAAAGGCCGCTGCAGCCGTAACTGGAGCAATGCATGCGAGAGGATGGAGAAGAAAACCTTGATGTAAGAAAATTTTCTTTAGGAGACCCTCCAATTTTTTATCCATAGGATCTTTGAAAGCACAACTATCTTCAATCGGAATAGTAGTACGCTTAGCTAAAGTAGAAATAGCTCCCTCCACCTTGGGGACCGTTTGCCACGAGTCCCGCACGGCGTCAGCTATGGGGAACATCTTTTTAAACACAGGAGGGGGAGAGAATGGTATACCTGGCCTATCCCATTCCTTAGTTATAATTTCCGAAAACCTTTTAGGGACTGGGAAAACATCAGTGTAAACAGGCACTGCAAAGTATTTGCCCATTTTACACAATTTCTCTGGTACCACAATGGGGTCACAGTCATCCAGAGTTGTTAAGACCTCCCTAAGCAATAAACGGAGGTGTTCAAGCTTAAATTTAAATGTTGACATGTCAGAGTCAGGCTGAAGTAATAACTTCCCTGAATCTGAAAGATCACCCTCAGATATCAAATCCCTTGCGCCAACTCCGGAACATTGTGAGGGCATAACGAACATATCTACCAAAGCGTCAGAAAGCTCTGTATTTGTTCTAGCTCCAGAGCTGTCTCGCTTTCCTTGTAGCCCTGGCAGTTTAGACAACACCTCTGTGAGAGTAGAACTCATAACTGCCCCCATGTCTCGTAAAGTAAAAGAATTAGACGCGCTAGACGCATCTGGTGTCATTTGTGCGGGTATTACAGGTTCTGGCCCCTGGGGAGAGCTAGAAGGCATAACCTCCCTTCTTATAGTCTGAGAATCCTCTGGTGATATATTTTTTAAAGCCACAATATGGTCTTTGTAACTTATAGATAGTTCAGTACAAGTGTTACACATTCTAAGAGGGGGTTCCACAATGGCATCTAAACATATTGAACAGGTAGATTCTTCTACATCAGACATGTTTAACAGACTAGCAAAGACACAAGCAAGCTTGGAAAACACTTTATTAAAGTAAAAAATAGCAATTTCCTCAAACCGGTACTGTACCTTTAAGAGAAAAAAAGTAGCACTTAAACTGCAAAACAGTGAAAAAAAGTAGTAAACTCTTCGAAATTTTTACAGTTTGTATAAGAGACTAAGGTAATATTGCAGCCACTTGCAAATGGACGATTAACCCTTTGGCCCCCAAACCGGATTGAAAAAACGTCTACCACCGGTATAAAACCGCTAAACACCTCACCATAGCTGTGCTGTGGTGCCTACCTGACCTTATGGGACGAACAGGACTGAAATAAACCCTCTTTAGTGGTCCTCAAACACAGAAGGACTCCTCAAGAAAAACTTGCTGTCTTAGAAGGAAAACAACTGCGCAACTGAGGCGCGAAATAGGCCCCTCCCACCACACTCGATGTCAGAGGGGCCTTAAAGAAACACTCCTAGGAATTTCTGAAAAGCCATGTGGATAATTAAACCCCAAAAACAAAGTTTAAACACTCTCAAAAAAACGATCTTCATGTGTAAAAAGCAAACGTTTTTATCACCTTATCACCAGACACAAATAACATGAGTAATACCCAACCTTGCAAGCTTGATCCCCGTCGTTATTAAATCACTGCATCTAGCTTACCACATCTCCAAAAAGGCTCTGTCAGCATTTTCTAGACTTTATCATCTCTCTAGAAAAAATTATACTGAACATACTTTAAAGCAGGCAATCTGCAGGCCATTCCCCCAGCTGAAGTTTCCCCATACTCTTCAGTTATGTGTGAGAACAGCAATGGACCTTAGTTACAATCTGCTAAGATCATTATCCTCCAGACAGAATTCTTCTTCTAATTTCTGCCTGAGAGCAAACAGTACAACGCCGGTACCGTTTAAAATAAACTCTTGATTGAAGATGAAAACTACACTAAATCACCACATATCTCTTTATACTTCCTACTTGTCGAGAGCTTGCAAAGAGAATGACTGGGAGTGGGGGTTAGGGGAGGAGCTATATAGACAGCTCTGCTGTGGGTGTCCTCTTTACAACTTCCTGTTGGGAAGGAGAATATCCCATAAGTAATGGATGAAGCCGTGGACTGGATACACCTTACAAGAGAAACAAAAGAATCTTCCATGTAATAAAAGAACATATGTAAATATGCTGTGTACTGTAGCTTTAAACAAGGCACTGGAAGCTTTTTCTTAGCAAGTCTAGTACTAAACCAGAGGAAAAGACAAAAAAATTAACCTTCTACCTCAGAAACACTGAGGTATAAAAACCGCATGTGCTGTCTCTTTAAATGTAATGTAACAGATGATAGAAGAGAGCAAACGACTTACGGGACATATTGGGAACCCAGGAAAAAAACTACAGAGATTCCTGTTAGATTGTGTGCTTAAAAGAATGTAATAACAAGCCACTTCGCTAAAGAGTCTAACAACAAGAACAGAGAAGCGGTTCACGTGACCCGCCAACGAGGAAGTGCGCCACAATCCAAGCGCGTGCTGCAAATAATCCTTTTAACAATTCAGTGAAAATACCAGGTACCTTCCCTCCACACTAATAGCAATGGTGGACAAACGTAGAACACAACATCCTCCTCAGTTGTAAATCGTAGTTACAGCAATCTCTACCATAATACATCGAATGCACACATACAGTCCATCATAAAGATAAATGTCTTCCATATTTATCCTTAAAAATAAACCTCCTCCACAGCAAATATTTAGCAAGGGTCTCTACAACATACAGCGCTTTCAGCTATAAACTGTTGCGAGGCTAGAAGGCAATCAAAACAAAGCTTGCTTAGAATAAGGTTGCTGAATCTGCAGCTAGCTGAAATACCATCCATTAAGCCTTACATCTCCCAAGAGAGAAAAAAATTGTCTCCCACATGCTTACCGTGCCTGCAACATGCCCCATGTAACCCTTATAACAGGGTTAGCTATGTCCCATAAACCAAAACAGCAGGATCTCACTCTTCAAGTTCCTAAGCACATTAATCTCCCCACCTGGAAGAAAGGCACTTACCTGCTCCGCTGTCCGGCATGTAGACAGTTATAAGGCATGAGAGGACAACTCCTCACAGAGACCTGTAAGAAAAGAAAGAACAGAGTATCCAACTCTTGGTTTCTATAGTAGGACAGCAACTGTTAGGAAAATGCAGCAAGTGCCACTTTGCAAGTTTCCAACTGCTTTAAAGCCACCACTGCTCAACTGCAAAGACTCACGTGGGATATGGCTATACCCCAAAAACTTGCTTGTAGTGAAAATCCAATTTTTCTTCAGACACCTAAACTTTACTTCCACTATGCACTAAAGGCAAAGAGAATGACTGGGGGTTGTGGGTAAGGGAGTGATACTTAACAGTTTCCTGTGGTGCTCTTTGCCTCCTCCTGCTGGCCAGGAGTGATATTCCCTACAGTAATTAAGATGAACCCATGGACTCACCATATCTTTGGAAGAAACAGGTGCTAGTTCCAATGTTGCTAAAGGACGTTTGCCTCCTGGGAACTAGCTGCTGTTTTTTTTCAATTAAATGTGGAAAAATGTCTGACAACCCCAGCACATCAGCATCTCAGGCAACATTTTTAACATTTATCATGTAACATACAAAATGGCTTAACATATGTAAAGTGATTATTCTCATTTGCATCATACAACAACATTTGTGTACAATTATAAAGAATCAGATACATATGCCTTTTTGACAGCAATCTTATTCCATAAAGAACCTAATAAGAAAGAACTCCCACGTCACTGCTTTACACCTATACAGCAGTTAATAAATTATCATAATGTCTTTAGACTTTAACTGCTTTGTAAACAATATCTGCGCAATACAATTTACTAAAATGTGAAATGCTTAATATGTATCTTAACAAATTTGCCTGAATTATATATTCTTTTTTATTATTTGCTATATTTTTGGTATGATTTTTTTTAAAAAAAACCCCTGAATGCTCTAGTTTTTTTTTGTATGGAGCAGAAAACTGCAGAGTATTTTTAGTTTTTTCATAATTAGATTATTGTTTTTTCATTACTGAATTTATACACACAACAAATATTGATGACATCTTAATGGAATTTTAGTGCACCAAAAAAAATCCTGTAAACCATTGTCTCAGTGTTATGTTAATCAGATGGAAATAAATACAAATAACAGTTTTACTTCAACACTGTTCTTTTAAGATGCACTAAACATATAAGGGCCAGATTTCAAGTGGAGCTCTATCTTAATGTGCACCCGTAAATAATCAGCCATTAAAAGTGTCTGGTTAATGCTACCACGAGCTTGTGGCTTCACTTTGCGCTAAGCTCAGTTAAAAAGTTGCCCAAATTACATCCAAAATAAAAAGAGGACAATAAATTAAAATAGAAATATATGAGAATCTGCATTTTTTTAAAAAAACTGCACAAAGCAGTTATACGGGGTTAAAGTGAGGGACTGTGGGGTGTTCGAAAAAATAAAAAAAATTGGCACCTAAAGTGCCATTACATGGAAGTCAATGGGGGAGTGTGTTTTCACTATAAATATATATGTTTATATACATATATATTTAAGTGTTAATATGTGTATATACACATATATATTTATCTATTAGTGCCTAACGCTGTGCGATTTGCCTCCTTCGCTGTGCTAGGTGGTTTGCCGGAATATATCTCTTGTGAGCGCTTGGCTTTTGCACTGGCAAGCATAAGCGCAATATTGCACTCCACTCGTAATCTGGCCCTTAATGTGTAAATGACACTTCATATGTTAAAAAAAAAAATTCTCAATATCAAGAATGTAAAGAATTATGTATCTGTATATGACTATTAAAATTCACTAAAAAACTTACTTTTCCTTAGCAAAGACAAAGCTTCCTGTATTTTTCCCTTTGTCAACGGATTCTTCAGAGTAACTTTTGCCTGAGGTAAAAACATATATTTTAATTTAATTCTATTTAAACAGCTAAATTATATTATAACGTTAAGCAAATTAATGCATTAAAGGGACAGTATATACTAATTTTCATATAACTACATGTTATAGACACTACTATAAAGAATAAGATGCACAGATACTGATATAAAAATCCAGTATAAAACTGTTTAAAAACTTACTTAGAAGCTCTCAGTTTACCTCTGTTGAAAAGGTAGCTGGAAAGCCTACTGCAAGTGGGAAATAAGACACTCTCCCCTCCCCCTTCCTTTGCATATGAAAAGACCCTTTACACAAACAGGAGCAAGCTGGAGAAGGTAGCTGACGGTATTCTCATAAAACGTTGGGGCTTGGTTAGGAGTCTGAAAATCTGAGCAACTTGAGCAAAAAACTAAAATTATGCTTACCTGATAAATTTATTTCTCTTGTGGTGTATCCAGTCCACGGATCATCCATTACTTGTGGGATATTCTCCTTCCCAACAGGAAGCTGCAAGAGGATCACCCAGAGCAGAGCTGTCTATATAGCTCCTCCCCTAACTGCCACTACCAGTCATTCGACCGAAGACAAGCAAGAGAAAGGAGAAACTATAGGGTGCAGTGGTGACTGTAGTTTAAAAATAAAAAACACCTGCCTTAAAATGACAGGGCGGGCCGTGGACTGGATACACCACAAGAGAAATACATTTATCAGGTAAGCATAAATTTTGTTTTCTCTTGTAAGGTGTATCCAGTCCACTGATCATCCATTACTTGTGGGATACCAATACCAAAGCTATAGGACACGGATGAAGGGAGGGACAAGGCAGGCGCTTAAACGGAAGGCACCACTGCCTGCAAGACCTTTCTCCCCAAAATAGCCTCCGAAGAAGCAAAAGTATCAAATTTATAGAATTTTTAAAAAGTATGAAGCGAAGACCAAGTCGCCGCTTTACAAATCTGTTCAACAGAAGCCTCATTTTTAAAAGCCCATGTGGAAGCTACCGCTCTAGTAGAATGAGCCAGCAGTCTCATAAGCTAAGCGTATTATACTCCTTAGCCAAAAAGAAAGAGAGGTTGCCGAAGCCTTTTGGCCTCTCCTCTGTCCAGAGTAGACAACAAACAATGCAGATGTTTGACGAAAATCTTTAGTAGCTTGTAAATAAAACTTTAAAGCACGAACCACGTCAAGATTGTGTAAAAGACGTTCCTTCTTTGAAGTAGGATTAGGACACAGTGACGGTACAACAATCTCCTGATTGATATTTTTATTAGATACCACCTTAGGTAGAAAACCAGGTTTGGTACGTAACACTACCTTATCTGCATGAAAAATGAGATAAGGGGAATCACATTGTAAAGCAGATAACTCTGAAACTCTTCGAGCCGAGGAAATAGCTACTAAAAACAGAACCTTCCAAGATAAGAGCTTAATATCTATGGAATGCAAAGGTTCAAACGGAACCCCTGGAAGAACCTTAAGAACTAAATTTAAACTCCAAGGCGGAGCAACAGGTTTAAACACAGGCTTGAATCTGACTAAAGCCTGACAAAACGCCTGCATGTCTGGAACCTCAGCCAGACGTTTGTGCAAAAGAATAGACAGAGCAGAAATCTGTCCCTTTAAGGAACTAGCTGACAAACCCTTCTCCAATCCTTCTTGGAGAAAAGATAATATCCTAGAAATCCTGACCTTACTCCATGAGTAACCGTTGGATTCACACCAATAAAGATATTTACACCATATCTTATGATAGATTTTCCTGGTGACAGGCTTTCGTGCCTGTATTAAGGTATCAATGACCGACTCGGAGAAACCACACTTTGATAAAATCAAGCGTTCAATCTCCAAGCAGTCAGCCGCAGAGAAATTAGATTTGGATGGTTGAAAGGACCCTGAAGTAGAAGGTCCTGTCTCAGAGGCAGAGTCCATGGTGGAAAGGATGACATGTCCACCAGATCTGCATACCAAGTCCTGCGTGGCCACGCAGGTGCTATCAAAATTACTGATGCTCTCTCCTGCTTGATCTTGGCAAACAGACGAGGGATCAGAGGAAACGGTGGAAACACATAAGCCAGGTTGAAGGACCAAAGCGCTGCTAGAGCATCTATCAGCGCTGCCTTGGGATCCCTGGACCTGGATCTGTAACAAGGAAGCTTGGCATTCTGGCGAGACGCCATGAGATCCAGTTCTGGTTTGCCCCAACGTTGAATCAACTGTGCAAACACCTCCGGATGGAGCTCCCACTCCCCCGGATGAAAAGTCTGTCGACTTAGAAAAACATAATTTATGCTTACCTGATAAATTTATTTCTCTTGTAGTGTATCCAGTCCACGGATCATCCATTACTTATGGAATATATTCTCCTTCCCAACAGGAAGCTGCAAGAGTCCACCTACAGCAAAGCTGCTATATAGCTCCTCCCCTAACTGCCATATTCAGTCATTCGACCGAAAACATGCAGAGAAAGGAAAAACCATAGGGTGCAGTGGTGACTGTAGTTCAAATGAAAAAATTACCTGCCTTAAAGTGACAGGGCGGGCCGTGGACTGGATACACTACAAGAGAAATAAATTTATCAGGTAAGCATAAATTATGTTTTCTCTTGTTAAGTGTATCCAGTCCACGGATCATCCATTACTTATGGAATACCAATACCAAAGCTAAAGTACACGGATGATGGGAGGGACAAGGCAGGTACTTAAACGGAAGTTACCACTGCCTGTAAAAAACCCTTTCTCCCAAAAATAGCCTCCGAAGAAGCAAGGTATCAAATTTGTTAAATTTGAAAAGTATGAAGCGCAGACCAAGACTCCGTCTTGTAAATCTGTTCAAAAGAAGCCACATTTAAAAAAGGCCCAAGTGAAAACCACAGCTCTAGTAGAATGAGCTGTAATCCCTTCAGGAGGCTGCTGTCCAGCAGTCTCATAAGCTAAATGAATTATGCTTTTTAACCAAAAAGACAGAGAGGCTGTTGAAGTCTTTTGACCTCTCCTCTGTCCAGAATAGACAACAAACAAGGTGAACGTTTGATGAAAACTGTAGTAGCTTGTAAGTAAAACTTTAAAGCACAAACCACGTCCAATATTGTGTAATAGACGTTCCTTCTTTGAGGAAGGATTAGGATACAAGCATGGAACAACTATCTCTTGAGTGATGTACTTGTTAGATACCACCTTAGGAAAAAACCCAGGTTGGTACGCAGGACTACCTTATCCGTACGAAGGACCAGATAAGGAGAATCACATTGTAACACAGATAACTTGGAGACTCTACGAGTCGAGGAATTAGCTACCCAAAAGGAACTTTCCAAGATAAAGATTGATATCTATGGAACAAAAAAGGTTCAAACGGAACTTCTTGAAGAACCTTAAGAATCAGGTTTAAGCTCCATGGCGGAGCAACAGTTTTAAACACAGGCTTGGA
Source organism: Bombina bombina (assembly GCF_027579735.1). NCBI lineage: Eukaryota > Metazoa > Chordata > Amphibia > Anura > Bombinatoridae > Bombina > Bombina bombina. The sequence goes on along the minus strand of NC_069503.1, from coordinate 784,071,426 downwards.
TCTAACCAAAGCCTGACCAAATGCCTGAACGTCTAGAATACCTGCCAGACGCTTGTGCAAAAAAATAGACAGAGTAAAAATCTGTCCCCTTTTAAGGAATTAGCTGACAACCCTTTTCTCAAAAACATCTTGGAGAAAAGATAATATCCTGGGAATCCAGACTTTACTCCATGAGTAACCCTTGGATTCATAACAATCAGATATTTACACCATATCTATGTTCAATTTTCCAAAAGACAGGCTTTCATGTCTGTATTAAGGTATCAATGACTGACTCGGAGAAGCCATGCTTTGATAACATCAAGCGTTCAGTCTCCAGGCAGTCCATCTCAGATTGATTCTATTTAGATGGTTGAAAGGACCCTGAGGTAGAGGGACCTGTCTCTGAAGCAGAGACCGTGATGGAAAGGATGACATGTCCACCAGATCTGCATACCAGGTCCTGCGTGGCTACGCAGGCGCTGTCAAAAACACCAAAGCCCTCTCCTGCTTGGTCTTGACCTCCGGAGGAAATCCCACTCCCCCGGAAGAAAAGTCTGACGACTTAGAAAATCCACCTCCCAGTTCTCAACACCTGGGATATGGATAGCTGATAGACAAGAGTGAGTCTCTGTCCAGTGAATTATTGTAAGACTTCTAACATCGCTAGGGAACTTCTGTTCCCCCTTGATGGCTGATGTAAGCCACAGTCGTGTATATTGTCCGACTGAGTATGATGTACCTCAGAGTTGCTAACTGAGGCCAAGTCTGAAGAGCATGGAATATCACTCCCAGTTCCAGAATATTTATTAGAAGGAGGGTCTCCTCCTAAGTCCACTATCCCTGAGCCTTCAGGGAGTTCCAGACTGCATCCCAACCTAAAATCTATTGTAACAATTGTCCCATCTGACCTGCGGAAGGTCATACCCTTGGACAGATGGACCCGACATAGTCACCAGAGAAGAGAATCTCTGGTCTCTTGGTCCAGGTTTAACAGGGGGACAAATCTGTGTAATCCCCGTTCCTCTGACTGAGCATGCATAGTTGCAGCGGTCTGAAATGTAGACGTGCAAACGGTACTATGTCCCTTGCCGCTACCATTAAGCCGATTTCATTCATGTACTGAGCCACCGAAGGGCGCGGATGGGATGAAAAAAACACGGCAGAAATTTAGAAACTTTGACAACCTGGACTCCGTCAGGTAAATTTTCATTTCTACAGAATCTATCAGAGTCCCTAGGAGGGAAACCCTTGAGATTGGGGATAGAGAACTCTTTCCTTGTTCACTTTCCACCCATGTGATCTCAGAAATGCCAGTACTACGTCCGTATGAGACTGGGCAATTTGGATGTTTGACGCCTGTATCAGGATGTCGTCTAAATAAGGGGCCACTTCTATGCCCCGCGGTCTAAGGACCGCCAAAGCGACCCCAGAACCTCCATAAAGATTCTTGGGGCTGTAGATATCCCAAAGGAAAGAGCTACAAACTGGTAATGCCTGTCTAGAAAGGCAAACCTGAAAAACGATGGTGATCTTTATGCATCACAATGTGAGGATAAGCATCCTTCAAATCCATTGTAGTCCTCTATTGACTCTCCTGGATCATAGTTAAGATGGTACGAATAGTTTCCATCTTAAATGACGGAATTCTGAGGAATTTGTTTAAGATCTTTAGATCCAAAATAGGTCTGAAGGTTCCCTCTCCTTGGGAACCACAAACAGATTTGAGTAAAAACTCTGTCCCTGTTCCTCTCTTGGAACTGGATGGATCTCGTACACAATGTAAGAATGCCTCCTTCTTTATCTGGTTTGCAGATAATTGTGAAAGGCGAAATCTCCCCTTTTTTTGGGGGGGAATCTTTGAAATCCAGAAGATATCTCTGGGATATAAATTCCAATGCCTAGGGATCCTGGGCATCTCTTGCCCACGCCTGGGCAAAGAATGAAAGTCTGCCCCCTATAGGATCCGTTACCGGATAGGGGTCCGTTCCTTCATGCTGCCTTAGAGGCAGCAGCAGGCTCCTTGGCCTGCTTATCTTTGTTCCAGGTCCAATTGTCTCCAGACCGCCTTGGACTGAGCAAAAATTCCCTCTTGTTTTGCCTTAGAGGAAGAGGATGCCACACCTGCCCTGAAGTTTTTAAAAGGTACGAAAATTAGACTTTTTTTTTTTTTTGCCCTTGATTTAGACCTATCCTGAGGAAGGGCATGACCTTTTCCTCCAGTGATATAAGCAATAATCTCCTTCAAACCAGACCCGAATAGGGTCTGCCCCTTGAAGGGAAGTTAAGTAGCTTATTTATTAAAGTCACGACAGCTGACCATGATATAAGCCATAGCGCTCTGCGCGCCAGTATAGTAAAAAACAGAATTCTTAGCCTTTAGTCTAGTCAAATGAACAAGGCATCAGAAAACAAAGGAATTGGCTAGCATAAGCTTGTCAAATATATTCATCCAATGGAGTCGCTTAACTGTAAAGCCTCATCAAGAGACTCAACCCAGAACGCCGCAGCAGCAGTGACAGAAGCAATGTATGCAAGGGGCTGCAGGATAAAACCCTGTTGAATAAACATTTTTTTATCCATTGGATCTAAAAAGCACAACTGTCCTCGTCAGAGGTAGTGGTACGCTTAGCTAGAGTAGAAACTCTTCTCTCCACCTTAGGAACTGTCTGCCAGAAGTCCCGTGTGGTGGTAACTATTAGAAAACATTCTTCTAAAAAATAGGAGGGGAAGAGAACGGCACACCTGGTCTATCCCATTCCTTATTAAAAAATTTTTTAGTAAACCTCTTTAGGTATTGGAAAAACATCAGTACACACCGGCACTGCATATTATTTATCCAGTCTACACAATTTCTCTGGCCCTGCGATTGTACACATTCATTCAGAGCAGCCAAGGCCTCCCTGAGCAACAAGTGGAGGTTCTCAAGCATAAATTTTAAATGTAGAAATATCAGAATCAGGTTAAATCATCTTCCCTGAGTCAAAAAAAAAAAAAAAAAATCACCCACAGACTAAGCATATTGTGAGGTAGTATCATACATGGTTCTTAAAGCGTCTGTATGCTCTGTATCTACCCCCAGAGCTAACTGCTTTCCTTTAATTTCAGGTAGTCTGACTAATACTGCTGCCAGAATATTATTCACCACCTTTGCCATGTCTTGTAAAATAAACGCTATGGGCGCCCTTGATGTACTTGGCGCCATTTGAGCGTGAGTCCCTGAAGCGGGAGTCGAAGGGTCTGACACGTGGGGAGAGTTAGTCGGCATAACTTTCCCCTCGACAGAATCCCCTGGTAAAGAAACGCTATGGGTGCCCTTGATGTACTTGGCGCCATTTGAGCGTGAGTCCCTAAAGCGGGAGTCAAAAGGTCTGACACGTGGGGAGAGTTAGTCGGCATAACTACCCCCACGACAGAATCCTCTGGTGATAATGTTTTTAAAGACAAAAAATGATCTTTATTGTTTAACATGAAATCAGTACATCTGGTACACATTCTAAGATGGGGTTCCACCATGGCTTTAAAACATAATGAACACAGAGCTTCCTCTATGTCAGACATGTTAGAACAGACTAATAATGAGACTAGTAAGCTTGGAAAACACTTTAAATCAAGTTAACAAGCAAATATATAAAACATTACTGTGCCTTTAAGAGAAACAAATTTTCCCAAAATTTGAAATAACAGTGAAAAAAGGCAGTTAAACTAACAAAATTTTTACAGTGTATGTAACAAGTTAGCAGAGCATTGCACCCACTTGCAAATGGATGATTAACCCCTTAATACAAAAAACAGATTAACAAAACGAAAAATATGTTTTAAACAGTCATAACAGCTCCTACTTTTGAAGCCCTTTTGAGCCCTTCAGAGATGTCCTATAGCATGCAGGGGACTGCTGAGGGAAGCTGAATGTCACTGTTTGTAATTTTAACTGCACCAACTGTAACTTTTATACTATAACAGTGGAAAGCCTCAGGAAACTGTTTCTATGCAAAATTTAAGCCAGCCATGTGGAAAAAACTTAGGCCCCAATAAGTTTTATCACCAAACATATGTTAAAAAACGATTAAACATGCCAGCAAACGTTTTAAAACACATTTTTACAAGAGTATGTATCTCTATTAATAAGCCTGATACCAGTCGCTATCACTGCATTTAAAGCTTTACTTACATTACTTCGGTATCAGCAGTATTTTCTTAGTCAATTCCATTCCTAGAAAAATATTTTACTGCACATACCTTATCTGCAGGAAAACCTGCGCGCCATTAACCCTCTGAAGTACCTCACTCCTCAGAATGTGTGAGAACAGCAAATGGATCTTAGTTACGTCTGCTAAGATCATAGAAAAACGCAGGCAGATTCTTCTTCCAAATACTGCCTGAGATAAACAGCACACTCCGGTGCCATTTAAAAATAACAAACTTTTGATTGAAGAATAAACTAAGTAGAAAGCACCACAGACTCTCACAACCTCCTATCTATGTTGAGGCTTGCAAGAGAATGACTGAATATGGCAGTTAGGGGAGGAGCTATATAGCAGCTTTGCTGTGGGTGGACTCTTGCAGCTTCCTGTTGGGAAGGAGAATATATTCCATAAGTAATGGATGATCCGTGGACTGGATACACTTAACAAGAGAAATCTGCCTCCCAGTTCTCTACTCCTGGGATATGGATAGCTGATAGATGGCAAGAGTGAATCTCTGCCCATCGAATTATCTTTGAAACCTCCAACATCGCTAGGGAACTCCTTGTTCCCCCTTGATGGTTGATGTAAGCTACAGTCGTGATGTTGTCCGACTGAAATCTGATGAACCTCACTGCCGCTAGCTGAGGCCAAGCCTGAAGAGCATTGAATATCGCTCTTAGTTCCAGAATGTTTATTGGAAGGAGTGCCTCCTCCTGAGTCCACGACCCCTGAGCCTTCAGAGAGTTCCAGACTGCACCCCAGCCCAGAAGGCTGGCATCTGTTGTTACTATTGTCCAATCTGGCCTGCGGAAGGTCATACCTTTGGACAGATGGACCCGAGATAGCCACCAGAGAAGAGAATCCCTGGTCTCTTGATCCAGATTTAGTAGAGGGGACAAATCTGTGTAATCCCCATGCCACTGACTGAGCATGCAGAGTTGCAGCGGTCTGAGATGTAGGCGGGCAAACGGAACTATGTCCATTGCCGCTACTATTAAGCCGATTACTTCCATACACTGAGCCACCGAAGGGCGAGAAGTATAATAAAGAACACGGCAGGAATTTAGAAGTTTTGACAACCTGTCCTCTGTCAGGTAAATCCTAATTTCTATAGAATCTATCAGAGTTCCCAGGAAGGAAACTCTTGTGAGAGGGGATAGAGAACTCTTTTTTCGTTCACTTTCCACCCATGAGACCTCAGGAATGCCAGAACAATGTCCGTATCCAGAAGTGACCCCAGAACCTTCGTAAAGATTCTTGGTGCCGTAGCTAACCCAAAGGGAAGAGCCACAAACTGGTAATGCCTGTCTAGGAAGGCGAACCTGAGAAACAGATGATGATCTTTGTGTATCGGAATGTGAAGATAAGCATCCTTTAAGTCCACGGTAGTCATGTATTGACCCTCCTGAATCATAGGTAGGATGGTTCGAATAGTCTCCATCTTGAAAGATGGGACCCTGAGAAATTTGTTTAGGATCTTGAGATCTAAGATTGGTCTAAAGGTTCCCTCTTTCTTGGGAACCACAAAGAGATTTTAATAGAAGCCTTGCCCCTGTTCCTCTTTTGGAACTGGGTGGATCACTCCCATAACTAGGAGGTCTTGAACACAATGTAAGAATGCCTCTCTCGTTATCTGGTCTGCAGATAATTGTGAGAGGGGAAATCTTCCTTTTGGGGAAGAAGCTTTAAAGTCCAGAAGATATCCCTGGAACACAATTTCCAACGCCCAGGGATCTTGGACATCTCTTGCCCAAGCCTGGGCGAAGAGAGAAAGTCTGCCCCCTACTAGATCCGTTACCGGGTCGGGGGCTGATCTTTCATGCTGTCTTAGAGGCAGCAGCAGGCTTCTTGGCCTGCTTACCTTTGTTCCAGGCCTGGTTAGGCCTCCAGACCGGCTTGGACTGGGCAAAATTTCCCTCTTGTTTTGTATTAGAGGAAGCTGATGCCGCGTTCGTCTTAAAGTTTCGAAAGGCACGAAAATTAGTTTGTTTGGTCCTTAATTTATTAGACCTATCCTGAGGAAGGGCATGACCTTTTCCTCCAGTAATATCAGAAATGATCTCCTTCAGTCCAGGCACGAATAGGGTCTGCCCCTTGAAGGGAATGTTGAGAAGCTTAGACTTTGAAGTAACGTCAGCTGACCAGGATTTAAGCCATAGCGCCCTACGCGCCTGAATAGCAAAACCTGGGTTCTTAGCCGTTAGTTTGGTTAAATGAACAACGGCGTCAGAAACAAATGAATTGGCTAGCTTAAGCACTTTAAGCTTGTCAAGTATATCATCCAATGGGATTTCTACCTTTAAGGCCACTTCCAGAGACTCAAACCAGAAGGCCGCAGCAGCAGTGACCGGGGCAATGCATGCAAGAGGCTGGAGAATAAAACCTTGTTGAATAAACATTTTCTTAAGGTAACCCTCTAACTTTTTATCCATTGGATCTAGGAAAGCACAACTGTCCTCAACGGGGATAGTTGTACGCTTAGCTAGGGTAGAAACTGCTCCCTCCACCTTAAGGACCGTTTGCCATAAGTCCCGTGTAGCGGCATCTATTGGAAACATTTTCTTAAAAATAGGAGGGAGAGAGAACGGTACACCTGGTCTATCCCATTCCTTAGTAATAATTTCTGAAAACCTTTTAGGTATTGGAAAAACATCAGTGTAAACAGGCACTGCATAGTATTTATCTAATCTACACAATTCCTCTGGCACTATAATGGTGTCACAGTCATCCAGAGTAGCTAAAACCTCCCTGAGCAACACGCGGAGGTGTTCAAGCTTAAATTTAAATGTAGACATATCAGAATCAGGTTGAAGCATCTTTCCTGAGTCAGAAAAATCACCCACAGAAAGAAGCTCTCCTGCCTCAGCTTCTGCATATTGTGAGGGGATATCAGACATGGCTACTAAAGCGTCAGAGTGCTCTGTATTTTTTCTAGTCCCAGAGCTGTCTCGCTTTCCTTGTAACCCTGCTAGTTTGGACAATACCGCTGTAAGGGTATGATCCATAACTGCCGCCATGTCTTGTAAAGTAAACGCCATGGGCGGGCTAGATGTACTTGGCGCCTCTTGAGCGGGAGTCCCTTGAGCGGGAGTCAAAGGTTCTGACACGTGGGGCGAGTTAGTCGGCATAACTTCACCCTTGTCAGTTTCCTCTGGTGATAAATCTTTTAAAGACAGAATATGATCTTTATAACTTAAAGTAAAATCAGTACATTTGGTACACATTCTAAGAGGGGGTTCCACAATGGCTTCTAAACATAATGAACAAGGAGTTTCCTCTATGTCAGACATGTTTAAACAGACTAGCAATGAGACCAGCAAGCTTGGAAAACACTTTGATAAATGTAAACAAGCAAAAAATAAAAACGGTACTGTGCCTTTAAGGGAAACAAATTTTGTCAGAAATTGAAAAACAGTGATAAAAAGCAGTAAATCTTATGAAATTTTTACAGTCTGTATAATAGACTAACAGAGCATTGCACCCACTTGCAAATGGATGATTAACCCCTTAGTTTCAAAACCGGATCAAAAAAACCGATATAAACGTTTTTCAACAGTCACAACAAACTGCCACAGCTCTGCTGTGGCCCTACCTGCCCATATAATGATTTTGAAAGGCACAAAAACCCCTCAGAGAGGTCCCAAGTGTTCAGGAGACTCCTTCAGGGAAACTGGATGTCTCAAGCTGCAAAATCTGATGAGCATTTAGGCGCAAAAATAGGCCCCTCCCACCCTGTATTCACAGTGAGAGGGCCTAACAAAACTAACCCTAGGCAAAATCTAGCCAGCCATGTGGAAAAAACTGGGCCCCAATAAAGTTTTATCACCAATATGTATAAAAAAACGTTTAAAACACTTCCAGCAAACGTTTTATTTTTCAGCAATGTGAGAAAGTAATAAGAATATTACCTTTTACAGCAAGCATGATACAAGTCGTTATTAAATCACTGTAATCAGGCTTACCTTAAATAACTCCGGTATTAACAGCATTTTCTAGCATATTCTTTCTCTAGAAAAATTTAAACTGCACATACCTCATAGCAGGAGACCCTGCACGCCATTCCCCCAGCTGAAGTTACCTCTCTCTTCAGTTATGTGTGAGAACAGCAATGGATCTTAGTTACAACCTGCTAAGATCATCAAAGACCACAGGCAGACTCTTCTTCTATTTTCTGCCTGAGGCTAAAATAGTACAACTCCGGTACCATTTGAAAATAACAAACTTTTGATTGAAGATAAACTAAATAAACACCACATCTCTCTAGCTACTTCCTTTTTTGTCGAGAGCTGCAAGAGAATGACTGGTAGTGGCAGTTAGGGGAGGAGCTATATAGACAGCTCTGCCGTGGGTGATCCTCTTGCAGCTTCCTGTTGGGAAGGAGAATATCCCACAAGTAATGGATGATCCGTGGACTGGATACACCTTACAAGAGAAATGAATGCATAATGGCCCTTTAAGGAGCATACAATAGAACAATGTATTATGCTCTTAAACATGTCAAATTAATTAATTTTGTATTTATTGTGACATATATATACATACACACATGCAAGGGAGAAATAACTGTAAACAAGTGCAGTATGTTGGCAAATGCACAATGTCACCTTTTTGGCTGTGGCTGTTTCCCACCAAACCCAGACATTTGCATGTCTGGGCCTGACTCAGCTTCCAACTCGGACACACAAATGGAAACCCAAAGTGTCCGGGTCATTCCTAGACAGGTAGCAACCTTTATATACAGCCGAAACACAAGGTTCAGATTACTAGCGTTGTACTTTATGTCCCTAGCATTCATAAAACATTATATAAAGGGACATAAAACTACAAAAGCTGCCTTTGATGATTTGAACACACTAAAATGTTTTCTGCTGCTCACATCAACCTTGGTCCAGAAAAAAATGAGCCAGTTTCCCAAAATAACAGCAACTCCATGTTCCCTTTTGATCCCTGTTGAAGTCTGAAAACATCTTTACAGACATTTTCTTCAAAATTTTATAAAACAGAATTTATGCTTACCTGATAAATTACTTTCTCTTGCGGTGTATCCAGTCCACGGATTCATCCTTTACTTGTGGGATATTCTCATTCCCTACAGGAAGTAGCAAAGAGAGCACACAGCAAAGCTGTCCATATAGCTCCCCCTCTAGCTCCACCCCCCAGTAATTCGACCAAAGGTTAGGAAGAAAAAGGAGAAACCATAGGGTGCAGTGGTGACTGTAGTTTAAACAAAAACATAATTTATGCTTACCTGATAAATTTATTTCTCTTGTAGTGTAGTCAGTCCACGGGTCATCCATTACTTATGGGATTATATCTCTTCCCCAACAGGAAGTTGCAAGAGGATCACCCAAGCAGATCCTCCCCTCACATGTCATATCCAGTCATTCGACCGAAACAAGACGAGAAAGGAGAAACCATAGGGTGCAGTGGTGACTGGAGTTAAATTAAAAATTTTTGAACTGCCTTAAAAGACAGGGCGGGCCGTGGACTGACTACACTACAAGAGAAATAAATTTATCAGGTAAGCATAAATTATGTTATCTCTTGTTAAGTGTAGTCAGTCCACGGGTCATCCATTACTTATGGGATACTAATACCAAAGCTAAAGTACACGGATGAAGGGAGGGACAAGGCAGGAACTTTAAACGGAGGGAACCACTGCCTGAAGTACCTTTCTCCCAAAAATAGCCTCCGAAGAAGCAAAAGTGTCAAATTTGTAAAACTTTGAAAAAGTGTGAAGTGAAGACCAAGTCGCAGCCTTGCAAATCTGTTCAACAGAAGCCTCATTAAAGGCCCAGGTGGAAGCCACAGCTCTAGTAGAATGAGCTGTAATTCTTTCAGGAGGCTGCTGTCCAGCAGTCTCATAGGCTAAACGTATTATGCTACGAAGCCAAAAAGAGAGAGAGGTGGGCGAAGCCTTTTGACCTCTCCTCTGTCCAGAGTAAACGACAAACAGGGAAGAAGTTTGACGAAAATCTTTAGTTGCCTGCAAATAGAACTTCAGGGCATGGACTACGTCCAGATTATGCAAAAGTCGTTCCTTCTTTGAAGAAGGGTTAGGACACAATGATGGAACAACAATCTCTTGATTGATATTCCTGTTAGAAACTACCTTAGGTAAGAACCCAGGTTTAGTACGCAGAACTACCTTGTCTGAATGAAAAATCAGATAAGGAGAATCACAATGTAAGGCAGATAACTCAGAGACTCTTCGAGCCGAGGAAATAGCCATCAAAAACAGAACTTTCCAAGATAACAGCTTAATATCAATGGAATGAAGGGGTTCAAATGGAACGCCTTGCAGGACATTAAGAACTAAGTTTAAGCTCCACGGCGGAGCAACAGTCTTAAACACAGGCTTAATCCTAGCCAAAGCCTGAACGTCTGGAATTTCTGCCAGACGCTTGTGTAGAAGAATAGACAGAGCAGAAATCTGTCCTTTTAACGAACTAGCGGATAAGCCCTTTTCTAAACCCTCTTGTAGAAAAGACAATATCCTAGGAATCCTAACCTTACTCCATGAGTAACTCTTGGATTCGCACCAATACAAATATTTACGCCATATCTTATGGTAAATTCTTCTGGTAACAGGTTTCCTAGCCTGTATTAGGGTATCAATAACCGACTCCGAGAAGCCACACTTTGATAGAATCAAGCGTTCAATCTCCATGCAGTCAGCCTCAGAGAAATTAGATTTGGATGGTTGAAAGGACCCTGAATTAGAAGGTCCTGCCTCAGAGGCAGAGACCATGGTGGACAGGACGACATGTCCACTAGGTCTGCATACCAGGTCCTGCGTGGCCACGCAGGCGCTATCAGAATCACTGATGCTCTCTCCTGTTTGATCTTGGCAATCAGTCGAGGCAGCAGCGGAAACGGTGGAAATACATAAGCCATCTGGAAAACCCAAGGGGCTGCTAGAGCATCTATCAGCGCCGCTCCCGGGTCCCTGGACCTGGTTCCGTAATGAGGAAGCTTGGCGTTCTGGCGAGACGCCATGAGATCCAGATCCGGTTCGCCCCAACGATGAATCAGTTGAGCGAAGACCTCCGGATGAAGTTCCCACTCCCCCGGATGAAAAGTCTGGCGACTTAGAAAATCCGCCTCCCAGTTCTCCACGCCTGGGATGTAGATTGCTGACAGGTGGCAAGAGTGAGACTCTGCCCAGCGAATTATCTTTGAGACTTCCAACATCGCTAGGGAACTCCTGGTTCCCCCTTGATGATTGATGTAAGCCACAGTCGTGATGTTGTCCGACTGAAATCTGATGAACCTCAGAGTTGCTAACTGAGGCCAAGCTAGAAGAGCATTGAATATCGCTCTTAACTCCAGAATATTTATTGGGAGGAGTTTCTCCTCCTGAGTCCATGATCCCTGAGCCTTCAGGGAATTCCAGACTGCGCCCCAACCTAGAAGGCTGGCGTCTGTTGTTACAATCGTCCAATCTGGCCTGCGAAAGGTCATCCCCTTGGACAGGTGGGGCCGAGAAAGCCACCATAGAAGAGAATCTCTGGTCTCTTGGTCCAGATTTAGCAGAGGGGACAAATCTGAATAATCCCCATTCCACTGACTTAGCATGCACAATTGCAGCGGTCTGAGATGCAGTCGCGCAAATGGTACTATGTCCATTGCCGCTACCATTAAGCCGATTACTTCCATGCACTGAGCTACTGACGGGTGTGGAATGGAATGAAAGGCACGGCAAGCATTTAGAAGTTTTGATAACCTGGCCTCCGTCAGGTAAATTTTCATCTTTACAGAATCTATAAGAGTCCCTAGGAAGGGAACCCTTGTGAGTGGTAATTGAGAACTCTTTTCCACGTTCACCTTCCACCCATGCGATCTCAGAAATGCCAGAACTATCTTTGTATGAGACTTGGCAGTTTGAAAACTTGACGCTTGTATCAGGATGTCGTCTAGGTACGGAGCCACCGCTATGCCTCGCGGTCTTAGTACCGCCAGAAGTGAGCCCAGAACCTTTGTAAAGATTCTTGGAGCCGTAGCTAACCCGAAGGGAAGAGCTACAAACTGGTAATGCCTGTCTAGGAAGGCAAATCTTAGGTACTGATAATGATCCTTGTGAATCGTTATGTGAAGGTAGGCATCCTTTAAGTCCACAGTGGTCATGTACTGACCCTCTTGGATCATGGGTAGGATGGTTCGAATAGTTTCCATTTTGAATGATGGAACTCTTAGGAATTTGTTTAGGATCTTCCAAAATTGGTCTGAAGGTTCCCTCTTTCTTGGGAACCACAAACAGATTTGAATAGAATCCCTGCCCGTGTTCCGTTCGCGGAACCGGGTGGATTACCCCCATTAGTAAGAGGTCTTGTACACAGCGTAGAAACTCCTCTTTCTTTATTTGGTTTGCTGATAACTTTGAAAGATGAAATCTCCCTTGTGGAGGAGAAGCTTTGAAGTCCAGAAGATATCCCTGAGATATGATCTCCAACGCCCAGGGATCCTGGACATCTCTTGCCCAAGCCTGGGCGAAGAGAGATAGTCTGCCCCCCACTAGATCCGTTTCCGGATAGGGGGCCCTCTCTTCATGCTGTCTTAGGGGCAGCAGCAGGTTTTCTGGCCTGCTTGCCCTTGTTCCAGGACTGGTTAGTTTTCCAGCCCTGTCTGTAACGAGCAACAGCTCATTCCTGTTTTGGAGCGGAGGAAGTTGATGTTGCTCCTGCCTTGAGGTTACGAAAGGCACGAAAATTAGACTGTTTGGCCTTTGATTTGGCCCTGTCCTGAGGTAGAGCATGGCCCTTACCTCCCGTAATGTCAGCGATAATTTCTTTCAAGCCGGGCCCGAATAAGGTCTGCCCTTTGAAAGGAATATTAAGCAATTTAGATTTAGAAGTCACGTCAGCTGACCAGGATTTAAGCCATAGCGCTCTGCGCGCTTGGATGGCAAATCCAGAGTTCTTAGCCGTAAGTTTGGTTAAATGTACGACGGCATCAGAAACAAATGCGTTAGCTAGCTTAAGTGCTTTAAGCTTGTTCATAATTTCATCCAATGGAGCTGTGCGAATGGCCTCTTCCAGAGACTCAAACCAGAATGCCGCCGCAGCAGTGACAGGCGCAATGCATGCAAGGGGCTGTAAGATAAAACCTTGTTGAACAAACATTTTCTTAAGGTAACCTTCTAATTTTTTATCCATTGGATCTGAAAAAGCACAACTATCCTCCACCGGGATAGTGGTACGCTTAGCTAAAGTAGAAACCGCTCCCTCCACCTTAGGGACCGTCTGCCATAAGTCTCGTGTGGTGGGGTCTATAGGAAACATTTTCCTAAATATGGGAGGAGGGGAAAAAGGCACACCGGGTCTATCCCACTCCTTGCTAATAATCTCTGTAAGCCTTTTAGGTATAGGAAACACGTCAGTACACACCGGTACCGCATAGTATCTATCCAACCTACATAATTTTTCTGGAATTGCAACCGTGTTACAATCATTCAGAGCCGCTAATACCTCCCCTAGCAATATGCGGAGGTTCTCAAGCTTAAATTTAAAATTAGAAATCTCTGAATCCAGTCTCCCTGGATCAGATCCGTCACCCACAGAATGAAGCTCTCCGTCTTCATGTTCTGCAAATTGTGACGCAGTATCGGACATGGCTCTCACATCATCAGCGCGCTCTGTCCTTAACCCAGAGCTATCATGCTTGCCTCTTAATTCTGGCAATTTAGATAATACTTCTGTCATAACAGTAGCCATGTCTTGCAAAGTGATTTGTAAGGGCCTCCCTGATGTACTTGGCGCCTCAAAATCACGCACCTCCTGAGCGGGAGGCGAAGGTACTGACACGTGAGGAGAGTTAGTCGGCATAACTTCCCCCTCGATGTCTGGTGATAATTTCTTTGCATGTAAAGACTGACTTTTATTCAAAGTTACATCAATGCATTTAGTACACAATTTTCTATGGGGCTCCACATTGGCCTTCATACATAGTGAACAAACAGATTCATCTGTGTCAGACATGTTTAAACAGACTAGCAATGAGACTAGCAATGAGACTAGCAAGCTTGGAAAATACTTTTCAAATAAATTTACAAGCAATATAAAAAAACGCTACTGTGCCTTTAAGAAGCACAAAAAGCTGTCACAGTTGAAATAACAATGAACCAAATTAGTTATAGCAACCAAATTTTCACAGTAAATTTAAGTTAGCAAAGGATTGCACCCACCAGCAAATGGATGATTAACCCCTTAATACCCAAAAACGGATAACAATTTAATAATTAACGTTTTTATCACAGTCAAAAACACTGTCACAGGTCTGCTGTGACTGATTACCTCCCTCAAAATGAATTTTGAAGACCCCTGAGCTCTCTAGAGACGTCCTGGATCATGGAGGATGAAGTAGGAAGATTGTGACTGAACTTTTACTGCTCAAAAAAGCGCTAAAATAGGCCCCTCCCACTCATATTACACAGTGGGGAAGCTCAGTTAACTGTTTCTATGCAGAAACAAAAGTTAGCCATGTGGTAAAAATCATGCCCCAATAAGTTTTATCACCAAGTACCTCACAAAAAACGATTAACATGCCAGTAAATGTTTTGAACATACATTTTAAAAGTTATGAAGTGTTATTAATAAGCCTGCTACCAGTCGCTTTTACTGCAGTTAAGGCTCACACATTACTTCAGTATTAACAGTATTTTCTGAGTCAAATTCCATTCCCTAGAAAAATACTTCAGTGTACACACACTCCTCAGCCTAATACCAGTCGCTACCACTGCATTTAAGGCTGTACTTACATTACATTGGTATCAGCAATAATTTCTCAGACAATTCCATTGCTTAGAAAAATAATTTACTGCACATACCTCGATTGCAGGGGGGCCCTGCATGCTATTCCCCTCTTCTGAAGTTACCTCACTCCTCAGAATGTGCGAGAACAGCCAGTGGATCTTAGTTACGTCTGCTAAGATCATAGAAAACGCAGGCAGATTCTTCGTCTAATGGTGCCTGAGAACAAACAGCACACTCCGGTGCCATTTAAAATAACAAACTTTTGATTGAAGAAATAAACTAAGTTTAAAAACACCACAGCCCTCTCACAACAACCTATCTTTAGTTAGCTTGCAAGAGAATGACTGGATATGACATGTGAGGGGAGGAGCTATATAGCAGATCTGCTTGGGTGATCCTCTTGCAACTTCCTGTTGGGGAAGAGATATAATCCCATAAGTAATGGTAAGTAATGGATGACCCGTGGACTGACTACACTTAACAAGAGATTTTTTTTTTACCTGACTTAAATGCCAGGGCGGGCCGTGGACTGGATACACCGCAAGAGAAAGTAATTTATCAGGTAAGCATAAATTCTGTTTTCTCTTGCAAGGTGTATCCAGTCCACGGATTCATCCTTTACTTGTGGGATACCAATACCAAAGCTTTAGGACACGGATGAAGGGAGAAACAAGACAGGTACCTTAAACGGAAGGCACCACTGCTTGCAAAACCTTTCTCCCAAAAATAGCCTCCGAAGAAGCAAAAGTATCGAATTTGTAAAATTTGGCAAAAGTATGCAGTGAAGACCAAGTCGCTGCCTTACAAATCTGTTCAACAGAAGCCTCATTTTTGAAAGCCCATGTGGAAGCCACTGCTCTGGTAGAATGAGCAGTAATTCTTTCAGGAGGCTGCTGGCCAGCAGTCTCATAGGCCAAACGGATGATGCTTTTCAGCCAAAAGGAAAGAGAGGTAGCAGTCGCTTTCTGACCTCTCCTCTATCACCACATTCACTTTACACTCCCGAGAGAGACCCTAGTGCTTAGAGCCAGCAAAGAGAATGACTGGTGGGTGGAGCTAGAGGGGGAGCTATATGGACAGCTTTGCTGTGTGCTCTCTTTGCTACTTCCTGTAGGGAATGAGAATATCCCACAAGTAAAGGATGAATCCGTGGACTGGATACACCTTGCAAGAGAAAATGTATTTCAGTGACATTGTAACAAGCATTTTCTATAACATATTTGTAGAGCATTTTAAGTTTGTTGTCCCACTGATCTCTCAGAAAAACCAGGTGCAAGAACCATCTCATTTCAAAAATAATGAATGCCATGAATGTTGGACAACTGAAAGGATCTGGCTTCCAAGTTATGGAGCTCTGGAATGTGAATGGATGAAACTGCACAGAAATCAATGTTTGCTACTGCAGACCTAAAGTGAACTCTTGGTTGCTGATGTAATTTAGCAGTCACACTGTCAGACTCAATAACCATACAGAAAAACAAGTGAAAAATAGCTAGAAGCACGGCATGAGGTTTTAGCATTTTTATGGCAAAAGAAAGCTCACAAGGACTCCAAAAGGTTTAGAAACTATTATAAAAACCCTAAAAGCTGCTATCAGGTTACCTCACCTTTTGATAATTGAATAGCAGGGCCCACAGTGCAGAAGCTCCTATCCTCTGTGCATTTGGACTTTCACTTTCCAGACATGCAGAAAGCAAACCCACAGCTTTGTCTAAGTAGATAAGGAGAAAAACGCATAACTATAAAAACTCTAATATTTGTACTGTAAACTCTAAAAGTCTAAACACTCAATTCAATAAAAGTATGGATGTGTAAGACACACATTAGTGGCTGGTATGGTCTACAAGAGAAGATGCAGGACAAGATATTATGCAACTGTGAAGAAGTGTTTTTCAAAAACTATATGATCTTTGTGAATTGTTTTTGAACAAACTTTTATGGGAGATTAAACTATGTTACATCTGTTTTAAGCTATAGCACTCGTGTAACTAAACAGATATGGGGATCTTCATATTTATTTAAAAACAAACAAACACATTGAGTGTGTGGTGATCTACACCATCTTAAAAATAGCATTTATAAAGGGCTCCATTTTTCAATAATTTGGGGAATTCTCCTTTCTGTTCTCCTATCAGTTCTCCACAGCTCTCCTTAGGAGAGGAGCACATGTGCGCCCATATTTATCATAAAAAAGTTGTTTTTTCTCCATGGGAGAGCTGGGGAGAACTAATGATAAATTTCTCCAGTCGGATTAGTATCTTCTCCTTATTTATCACTAAAAATAAGCAACTATTCTCCATGTCAATCATATATAAACCAATAGAAATCTTTATACAGCCTTCCTAGTAGCTTTGTTAACGCCCCTCTTCAGCAAACTTTCATATAAGAAAATAAATCTACATTTTCATTGTTTTAGTGCTTCAATTTTAGCGCTTTTTTATATCTTATTTTTATGCCCCAATAGATATCATTTTTGTGCTCTGTTATATATTATTTTGGTGCTCCATTATATATATTTTTTTACTCCATCATAAATTATTATTGCACTCCAATAGCCATTATTATTGTGCTTTGTTATAGATCATTTTTGCACCTTGTAGAGCCTTTTTTGTGTGTAACTGCTTCTACAACTGGTAGAGAATAGATTTCTAATGCTGTTCTCCACTTTAGCTATAGAGAACTTTAAGGTAGTAACTTGCAGGAGAACTTTCAGTCCTCCACAGGAGAATATAAATGATAAATTTGTAACTAGGAGAATTATGAGGAGAACTATATGAAATATGACTAAAAAGATTGAATTTAACCCTTTTTTGAGAACATGTTCTCCAAGGAGAGTTAGAACAGAGTAGAAGAATTTTACAGTCGAACTTGCCCAATTTTAGGAGTATTTTTGAATGATAAATAGGAGAATTATTTCTCATGAGAACTTTTAGGAGAAAATATAGGAGAATTGGAATGATAAATAGAGCCCATATAAATAGTAAACTAGTAGATTAGGTTCAAAGTCAAAAACAGAACTGATGATGAAAGGGAAGATAGAGTGGAGTGGAGTAATCTGATAGATCCAATAGTGTAGCTAAGCATAGGATAAAGACAGGAGTACTACACAATCAGTAAGAAGGAAAGGGGGAGCAAAAAGTAGTGATTTTAGGAAACAGGAGTTACAGTAAAAGTGATACATTTTTGAGAACTATTTAGGGTTCCCCTCACCAACAAGTAAAAAACCCAGAAGCTAGATGCAAAACATAAGGTTTTTCACATGGGCATAAGATCAGAAAAATGAGAAGGAGAAGTAAAACAGGCAGATAAAAGGGAAAACAAAAAGATTATTCCATGAGGAAGGAGCAGGATCACAACAATTACAGAATATGAGTGTGATTAAAGGGACACTGAACCCAAATTTTTCCTTTCGTGATTCAGATAGTGCATGCAGTTTTAAGCAATTTTCTAGTTTACTACTATTATCAATTTTTCTTCGTTCTCTTGCTATCTTTATTTGAAAAAAAGGCATCTAGGTGTTTTTTTTGGTTCAGGACTCTGGACAGCACCTTTTTATTGGTGGATGAATTTATCCACCAATCAGCAAGAACAACCCAGGTTGTTCACCAAAAATGGGCCGGCATCTAAACTTACATTCTTGCATTTTAAATAAAGATACCAAGAAAATGAAGAAAATGTGATAATAGGAGTAAATTAGAAAGTTGCTTAAAATGCCATGCTCTATCTGAATCACAAAAGAAAAAAATTGGGTTCAGTGTCCCTTTAATTTAGTCAAAAAATAGTCAACAGCATCACCTAATCTGTAAAACATATACGATTAAAAAATAAACTCTTTGATCCCTGCTTTTATAGTAAAGAAACATTTTCATGTAAACTTACATTGATACATTTAGAAAACACACAAAAAGAAAAACAAAAAACAAATGAGGAACAGGACTTGGGAATTTCTAGTACGTTAAAGGGCTTAGTAAAACTGTGGGTATTTTACATAAAATGGAAAATTCAAGAACAAGGGGTCATGAGCTCAAGCTAAAGGGTAGTAGATTCAGAAGTAATTTGAGGATGCACTTCTTTACAGAAAGAGTGATTGATTTATGGAATAAACTTCCTCAAGAGGTAGTAGCGACAAACACTGTCTGGGACTTTAAACATGCCTGTGACAAGCATAAGGCTATCCTACAAACTAGATAAGTTTATACTGTTAGTTAATATTGGGCAGACTTGCTGGGCCTATGGCTCTTATCTGCCGTCAATATCTATGTTTCTATGAAGCAGAAGCACCAGACATCATCTGTTCTTTTCTAACCCATATGTCACTTCTTACAGCTTTGTAATCATCTCATTGGTAAAAAATACTCAAGTTATACAAATTCCCTGTATTTAGTTTATAATTTCTAGTTTTTATCTACAGAGTGGACAATATCTCATTTATAACTAGAAACAAATTTATCTGACAGTCATGCTGATCGCCATGAAAACACAGGTGTCCAGATATGATAAATGTAGCTAAACACAGAGACAAATCTTCTTTATTAATATTTCAGAAAAAATACCTGATAACATTTATTTCTAATGAAGCAGTGTTTAGTAGCTTCAGTTAACTTATATCAAGAAGTATCCCCACCATGGACATGTGTGTTCTTTTTGCATTTGTGATATAATTTATCAAAGCTGCAGTCCATAACTGTTTAAAAACAAAAAAACAAACAAACCAACTACCCCCACCGCTACTAATCTGCAGCTAGCTCTCAGCATTGCTGCTCCTTAGGAATGCTTTTCCACAAAGGATACCAAAGAACAACGCAAATTAGGTAATATAAGTGAAATTGAAAATTTGTTTATAATTGCATGCTCTATCTGAATCACATAAGTATAATTTTAACTTTATATGATAGGAGGGAGCGCCAAACGGCTAAAGTTTCTATATATACAACAATATAAAATTAGCAAAGACGTTACAATATCAAAGGAAATGCATAAATTACATTTATTAATAGAGTACCCTAGACAGATGAAAACAATGGTTAAAAACAATAGAAACAGTGAGCAATTGCCATAAAGGTGATTAGCTATCCTTAGAAGTAAAGGATAAATAAAACAAAAAAACATAATTTATGTAAAAACTTACCTGATAAATTAATTTCTTTCATATTGGCAAGAGTCCATGAGCTAGTGACATATGGGATATACAATCCTACCAGGAGGGGCAAAGTTTCCCAAACCTCAAAATGCCTATAAATACACCCCTCACCACACCCACAATTCAGTTTAACGAATAGGCAAGCAGTGGGGTGATAAAGAAAGGAGTAGAAAGCATCAACAAAGGAAATTTGGAAATAATTGTGCTTTACACAAAAAATCATAACCACCATAAAAGGGTGGGCCTCATGGACTCTTGCCAATATGAAAGAAATGAATTTATCAGGTAAGTTCTTACATAAATTATGTTTTCTTTCATGTAATTGGCAAGAGTCCATGAGCTAGTGACATATGGGATATCAATACCCAAGATGTGGAGTCTTCCACTCAAGAGTCACTAGAGAGGGAGGGAATAAAAAATAAAAACAGCCATATTCCGCTTAAAACATTAATCCACAACCCAAAAAAATAAGTTTATTTTCATTTTTGAAAGAAAAAAACAAATCAAAAAGCAGAAGAATCAAACTGAAACAGCTGCATGAAGAACTTTTCTACCAAAAACTGCTTCCGAAGAAGCAAATACATCAAAACGGTAGAATTTAGTAAATGTATGCAAAGAAGACCAAGTCGCCGCTTTGCAAATCTGATCAACTGAAGCTTCATTCTTAAAAGCCCACAAAGTGGAGACTGATCTAGTAGAATGAGCTGGAATTCTCTGAGGCGGGGCCTGACCCGACTCCAAATAAGCTTGATGAATCAAAAATTTCAACCAAGAAGCCAAGGAAATAGCAGAAGCCTTCTGACCTTTCCTAGGACCAGAAAATAAAACAAATAGACTGGAAGTCTTCCTGAAATCTTTAGTAGCTTCCACATAATATTTCAAAGCTCTTACCACATCCAAAGAATGTAAGGATCTCTCCAAAGAATTCTTAGGATTAGGACACAAGGAAGGGACAACAATTTCTCTACTAATGTTGTTAGAATTCACAACCTTAGGTAAAAATTGAAAAGAAGTCCGCAAAAAAGCCTTATCCTGATGAAAAATCAGAAAAGGAGACTCACAAGAAAGAGCAGATAGCTCAAACTCTTCTAGCAGAAAAAATAGCCAAAAGGAACAACACTTTCCAGGAAAGTAGTTTAATGTCCAAAGAATGCATAGGCTCAAATGGAGGAGCCTGTAAAGCCTTCAGAAGCAAATTAAGACTCCAAGGAGGAGAAATTGATTTAATGACAGGCTTAATACGAACTAAAGCCTGTACAAAACAGTGAATATCAGGAAGTATAGCAATCTCTCTGTGAAATAAAGCAGAAAGAGCGGAGATTTGTCCTTTCAAGGAACTTGCAGACAGACCCTTATCCAAACCATCCTGAAGGAACTGTAAAATTCTAGGAATTCTAAAAGAATGCCAGGAGAATTTATGAGAACACCATGAAATGTAAGTCTTCCAAACTCTATAATAAATCTTTCTAGAGACAGATTTACAAGCTTGTAACATAGTATTAATCACTGAGTCAGAGAAACCTCTATGACTTAGAACTAAGCGTTTAATTTCCATACCTTCAAATTTAATGATTTGAGATCCTGATGGAAAAACGGACCTTGAGATAGTAGGTCCGGCCGTAACGGAAGTGGCCAAGGCGGGCAACTGGACATCCGAACCAGATCTGCATACCAAAACCTGTGTGGCCATGCTGGAGCCACCAGCAACACAAAAGACTGTTCCATGATGATTTTGGAGATCACTCTTGGAAGGAGAACTAGAGGCGGGAAGATGTAAGCAGGTTGATAACACCAAGGAAGTGTCAGTGCATCCACTGCTTCCGCCTGAACATCCCTGGACCTGGACAGGTATCTGGGAAGTTTCTTGTTTAGATGAGAGGCCATGAGATCTATCTCTGGAAGCCCCCACATCTGAACAATCTGAGAAAACACATCTGGATGGAGAGACCACTCCCCTCTGGCGGCTGAGATAATCCGCCTCCCAATTGTCTACGCCTGGGATATGCACCGCAGAGATTAGACAGGAGCTGGATTCCGCCCAGGCAAGTATCCGAGATACTTCTTTCATAGCTTGGGGACTGTGAGTCCCACCCTGATGATTGACATAAACCACAGTTGTGATATTGTCTGTCTGAAAACAAATGAACGGTTCTCTCTTTAGCAGAGGCCAGAACTGAAGAGCCCTGAGAATTGCATGGAGTTCTAAAATATTTATTGGTAATCTCACCTCTTGAGATTTCCAAACCCCTTGTGCTGTCAGAGATCCCCAAACAGATTTGGTTTGGTTCAAGAGAAGCCCCTTGAACCAAACAATGGTGATCTATCCACCATGTCAGAGAGTGTCGTACATTGGGATTCAAGGATATTATTTGTGATATCTTTGTATAATCCCTGCACCATTGATTCAGCATACAAAGCTGTAGAGGTCTCATGTGAAAACGAGCAAAGGGGATTGCTCCGATGCTGCAGTCATGAGACCTAAAACTTCCATGCACATAGCCACTGAAGGGAATGACTGAGACTGAAGGAGCCGGCATGCTGCAACCAATTTTAAACGTCTCTTGTCTGTTGGAGACAGAGTCATGGACACTGAATCTATCTGGAAGCCTAAAAAGGTGACCCTTGTCTGAGGAATCAAGAAACTTTTTGGTAAATTTATCCTCCAACCATGTTTCCGAAGAAACAACACTAGTTGATTCGTGTTAGATTCTGCAGAACGTAAAGACTGAGCTAGTACCAAGATATCGTCCAAATAAGGAAACACCGCAATACCCTGTTCTCTGATTACAGATAGTAGGGCACCCAGAACCTTTGAAAAGATTCTTGGAGCTGTTGCTAGGCCAAATGGAAGAGCAACAAATTGGTAATGCTTGTCTAGAAAAGAGAATCTCAGAAACTGATAGTGTTCTGGATGAATCGGAATATGAAGGTATGCATCCTGCAAGCCTATTGTGGACATATAATGTCCTTGCTGAACAAAAGGCAGAATAGTCCTTATAGTCACCATCTTGAAAGTTGGTACTCTTACATAATGATTCAAAATTTTCAGATCCAGAACTGGTCTGAACAAATTTTCTTTCTTTGGTACAATGAATAGGTTTGAATAAAACCCCAAACCTTGTTCCTGAGGAGGAACTGGCATGATTACCCCTGAAGACTCCAGGTCTGAAACACACTTCAGAAAAGCCTGAGATTTTACTGGATTTACAGGGATGCGTGAGAGAAAAAATCTTCAAACAGGAGGTCTTACTTTGAATCCTATTCGATACCCTTGAGAGACAATGCTCTGAATCCAATGATTTTGGACACATTTTATCCAAAAATCCTTGAAAAACCTTAATCTGCCCCCTACCAGCTGAGCTGGAATGAGGGCCTCACCTTCATGCGGACTTAGGGGCAGACTTTGGTTTCCTAAATGGCTTGGATTTATTCCAATTTGAGGAAGGCTTCCAACTGGAAGCAGATTCCTTGGGAGGAGGATTGAGTGAGGCAAAAAAAACTCCTTTTCCTCCAGTGATAGTTGAAATAATAGAATCCAACTGAGAACCAAATAAATTATTACCTTGGAAAGAAAGAGATAGTAATCTAGATTTAGATGTCATATCAGCATTCCAAGATTTAAGCCATAAAGCTCTTCTAGCTAATACAGCTAAAGACATGGATCTAACGTCAATTTTGATAATATCAAAAATGGCATCACAAATAAAATGATTAGCATGTTGCAGTAAGCAAACAATGCTAGATACGTCAAAATCCAATTCATGTTGCGCTAAATTTTCCAACCAGAAAGTTGATGCAGCCGCAACATCACCCAAAGAAATAGCAGGTCTGAGAAGATGACCTGAATATAAATAGGCCTTCCTTAGATAAGATTCAAGCTTCCTATCTAAAGGATCCTTAAAGGAAGTGCTATCTTCCATAGGAATAGTGGTACGTTTAGCAAGAGTAGAAATAGCCCCATCAACTTTGGGGATCTTTTCCCAAAACTCTATAGATTTTGCTGGTAAAGGATACAATCTCTTAAACCTTGAAGAAGGAATAAAGGAAGTACCTGGCTTATTCCATTCCCTAGAAATCATATCAGAAATAGCCTCAGTAATGGGAAAAACACCTGGGGAAACCACAGGAGGTTTAAAAACAGCATTTAAACGTTTATTAGACTGAACGTCAATAGGACTGGTTACCTCAATATCCAAAGTAATTAACACTTCTTTTAATAAAGAACGCATATACTCTATTTTAAATAAATACCGTAAGTAGATTTGTCAGTGTCAATATCTGAGGAAGGATCTTCTGTTTCAGATAGATCCTCATCAGAAGAGGATGAATTATTATGTTGTTGTTCATTTGAAATTTCATCAGCTAAATGAGAAGTTTTAAAAGACCTTTTACGTTTATTAGAAGGTGGAAATGCAGACAAAGCCTTCATAATAGAATCAGAAACAAATTCTTTAAAATTTACAGGTATATCATGCACATTAGAAGTTGAAGGAACTGCAACTGGCAATGTACTATTACTGATAGAAACACTATCTGCATGTAAAAGTTTATCATGACAACTATTACAAATGACATTCGGTGGAATAATTTCTACAATTTTACAACAAATGCACTTAGCTTTGGTAGAACCGATGTCAGGCAGCAATGTTCCAGAAGAAACTTCAGAGGCAGGATCAGATTGGGACATCTTGCTCAATGTAAGAGAAAAAAAAACATATAAAGCAAAATTATCTATTTCCTTAAATGACAGTTTCAGGAATGGGAAAAAATGCAAAAGCATAGGCCTCTTGATAGAAAAGAAAGCAGGAGGCAAACAACAATGGGGTATTGAAATAATGAAAAAAAATTTGGCGCCAAGTATGACGCACAACGTAACGTAAACTTTTTTTGGCGCCAAAAATGACCGGAAATGACACACTTGCGTCACTAATGACGCCACCGTGTGAAAGGTCTCGGCGTCACGTATGACGCCGGAAATGACGAAGTTGCGTCAAAAACGTATTTTTCCGGGCCAAAAAAGTTTGCGCCAAAAATGACGCAATAAAGTCTAACATTTGACGCACCCGCGGGCCTAACACCCGCAATTGCAAAAAGTAGTCAAATTGAATTGAAGACTAAACCCCAGGTAAGAAATAAATTTCTTAAAGTGTTTATATTCCCAAATATGAAACTGACAGTCTGCAGAAGGAAATACATGAACCTGACTCATGGCAAATATAAGTACAATACATATATTTAGAACTTTATATAATATGCATAAAGTGCCAAACCATAGCTGAGTGTGTCTTAAGTAATGAAAACATACTTACCAAAAGACACACATCCACATATAGCAGATAGCCAAACCAGTACTAAAACAGTTATTAGTAGAGGTAATGGTAAATTGAGAGTATATCGTCGATCTGAAAAGGGAGGTAGGAGATGAATCTCTACGACCAATAACAGAGAACCCATGAAAAGACCCCCGTTAGAGAAATCATCGTATTCAATAGGTGATACTCCCTTCACGTCCCTCTGACATTCGCTGTACTCTGAGAGGAATCGGGCTTCAACAATGCTGAGAAGCGCATATCAACGTAGAAATCTTAGCACAAACTTACTTCACCACCTCCATAGGAGGCAAAGTTTGTAAAACTGAATTGTGGGTGTGGTGAGGGGTGTATTTATAGGCATTTTGAGGTTTGGGAAACTTTGCCCCTCCTGGTAGGATTGTATATCCCATATGTCACTAGCTCATGGACTCTTGCCAATTACATGAAAGAAATAAGTAATATCCACAGTAATATACAATGTGATTGTAATAAAATAAATGTCCTCTAAGAAGTGATTGTCCTCTTTAATGTCCTGAGTGTCCAAATTAGGAATAGTATATGTTGAATCCTGATTAAAAAATGTCCAATAATCCCATGTGAAAAAAATGATATATATATATATATATATATATATCCAATGTGAAAAATAAAAATAAAAAGATAAAAACATAATTTATGTAAGAATTTACCTGATAAATTAATTTCTTTCATATTGGCAAGAGTCCATGAGCTAGTGACGTATGGGATATACAATCCTACCAAGAGGGGCAAAGTTTCCCAAACCTCAAAATGCCTATAAATACACCCCTCACCACACCCACAATTCAGTTTAACGAATAGCCAAGTAGTGGGGTGATAAAGAAAGGAGTAAAAAGCATCAACAAAGGAATTTGGAAATAATTGTGCTTTACAAAAAAAAAATCATAACCACCATAAAAAGGGTGGGCCTCATGGACTCTTGCCAATATGAAAGAAATTAATTTATCAGGTAAATTCTTACATAAATGATGTTTTCTTTCATGTAATTGGCAAGAGTCCATGAGCTAGTGACGTATGGGATATCAATACCCAAGATGTGGAACTCCACTCAAGAGTCACTAGAGAGGGAGGGATAAAAATAAACAACAGCCATTTTTCCACTGAAAAAAATAATCCACAACCCAAATAATAAGATTATTCTATAATGACAAGAAAAACTTAAAATATCAGCAGAAGAATCAAACTGAAACAGCTGCGTGAAGAACTTTTCTACCAAAGACTGCTTCTGAAGAAGCAAATACATCAAAACGGTAGAATTTAGTAAATGTATGCAAAGAGGACCAAGTTGCCACTTTGCAAATCTGATCAACTGAAGCTTCATTCTTAAAAGCCCACGAAGTGGAGACTGATCTAGTAGAATGATCTGTAATTCTCTGAGGCATGGCCTGACCTGACTCCAAATAAGCTTGAAGAACCAAGAAGCCAAGGAAATAGCAGAGGCCTTCTGACCTTTCCTAGGACCAGAAAATATAACAAATAGACTAGAAGTCTTCCTGAAATCTTTAGTAGCTTCAACATAATATTTCAAAGCTCTTACCACATCCAAAGAATGTAAGGGTCTCTCCAAAGAATTCTTAGGATTAGGACACAGGGAAGAGACAACAATTTCTCTACTAATATTGTTAGAATTCACAACCTTAGGTAAAAATTGAAATGAAGTCCGCAAAACCGCCTTATCCTGATGAAAAATCAGAAAAGGAGATTCACAAGAAAGAGCAGATAGCTCAAAAACTCTTCTAGCAGAAGAGATAGCCAAAAGGAACAATACTTTCCAAGAAAGTAGTTTAATATCCAAAGAATGCATTGGCTCAAATGGAGGAGCCTGTAACGCCTTCAAAACCAAATTAAGACTCCAAGGAGGAGAAATTGATTTAATGACAGGCTTGATACGAACTAAAGCCTGTACAAAACAGTGAATATCAGGAAGTTTAGCAATCTTTCTGTGAAATAAAACAGAAAGAGCAGAGATTTGTCCCTTCAAGGAACTTGCCGACAAACCTTTATCCAAACCATCCTGAAGAAACTGTAAAATTCTAGGAATTCTAAAAAGAATGCCAAGAGAATTTATGTGAAGAACACCATGAAATGTAAGTCTTCCAAACTCAATAATAAATCTTTCTAGAGACAGATTTACGAGCTTGTAACATAGTATTAATCACTGAGTCAGAGAAACCTCTATGACTTAGCACTAAGCGTTCAATTTCCATACCTTCAAATTTAATGATTTGAGATCCTGATGGAAAAATGGACCTTGAGACAGTAAGTCTGGCCTTAACGGAAGTGGCCAAGGTTGGCAACTGGACATCCGAACAAAATCCGCATACCAAAACCTGTGTGGCCAGGCTGGAGCCACCAGCAACACAAACGATTGTTCCATGATGATTTTGGAGATCACTCTTGGAAGAAGAACTAGAGGCGCAAAGATGTAAGCAGGTTGATAACACCATGGAAGTGTCAAGGCATCCACTGCTTCCACCTGAACATCCCTGGACCTGGACAGGTATCTGGGAAGTTTCTTGCTTAGATGAGAGGCCATCAGATCTATCTCTGGAAGACCCCACATCTGAACAATCTGAGAAAACACATCTGGATGGAGAGACCACTCCCCCGGATGTAAAGTCTGACGACTGAGATAATCCGCCTCCCAAATGTCTACACCTGGGATATGCACCGCAGAGATTAGACAGGAGCTGGATTCCGCCCAAGGAAGTATCCGAGATACTTCTTTTATGGCTTGGGGACTGTGATGATTGACATATGCCACAGTTGTGATATTGTCTGTCTGAAAGCAAATGAATGGTTCTCTCTTTAACAGAGGCCAAAACTGAAGAGCTCTGAGAATTGCACAGAGTTCTAAAATATTGATTGGTAATCTCGCCTCTTGAGATTTCCAAACCCCTTGTGCTGTCAGAGATCCCCAAACAGCTCCCCAACCTGAAAGACTTGCATCTGTAGTTATCACAGTCCAGGTTGACCGAACAAAAACAGAATTTATGCTTACCTGATAAATTACTTTCTCCAACGGTGTGTCCGGTCCACGGTGTCATCCATTACTTGTGGGATATTCTCCTCCCCCACAGGGAAAGGCAAGGAGAGCACACAGCAAGAGCTGTCCATATAGTCCCTCCCAGGCTCCGCCCCCCCAGTCATTCGACCGACGGTTAGGAGAAAAAAAGGAGAAACTATAGGGTGCCGTGGTGACTGTAGTGTATAGAGAAAGAAATTCTTCAAACCTGATTAAAAAACCAGGGCGGGCCGTGGACCGGACACACCGTTGGAGAAAGTAATTTATCAGGTAAGCATAAATTCTGTTTTCTCCAACATTGGTGTGTCCGGTCCACGGTGTCATCCATTACTTGTGGGAACCAATACCAAAGCTTTAGGACACGGATGAAGGGAGGGAGCAAATCAGGTTACCTAAACAGAAGGCACCACGGCTTGCAAAACCTTTCTCCCAAAAATAGCCTCCGAAGAAGCAAAAGTATCAAATTTGTAGAATTTGGACAAAGTGTGCAGAGAAGACCAGGTCGCTGCCTTACATATCTGATCAACAGAAGCCTCGTTCTTGAAGGCCCATGTGGAAGCCACAGCCCTAGTAGAGTGAGCTGTGATTCGTTCAGGAGGCTGCCGTCCGGCAGTCTCGTAAGCCAATCGTATGATGCTTTTCAGCCAAAAGGAAAGAGGTAGCAGTAGCTTTTTTGACCTCTCCTCTTGCCAGAATAAACGACAAACAGAGAAGACGTTTGTCTGAAATCCTTTGTTGCTTCTAAATAGAACTTTAAAGCACGGACTACATCTAAATTGTGTAACAAGCGTTCCTTCTTTGAAACTGGATTCGGACACAAAGAAGGCACAACTATTTCCTGGTTAATATTCTTGTTGGAAACAACCTTTGGAAGGAAACCAGGTTTAGTACGCAAAACAACCTTATCTGAATGGAACACCAGATAGGGCGGATTACACTGCAGAGCAGATAATTCAGAAACTCTTCTAGCAGAAGAAATAGCAACCAAAAACAGAATTTTCCAAGATAACAACTTGATATCTATGGAATGTAAGGGTTCAAACGGAACCCCTTGAAGAACTGAAAGAACCAAATTTAGACTCCAGGGAGGAGTCAAGGGTCTGTAAACAGGCTTGATCCTGACCAAAGCCTGAACAAAAGCTTGAACATCTGGCACAGCTGCCAGTCGTTTGTGTAACAAGACAGATAAAGCAGAAATCTGTCCTTTTAGAGAACTCGCTGATAATCCCTTATCCAAACCTTCTTGTAGAAAGGAAAGGATCCTAGGAATTTTAATCTTACTCCATGAGAATCCCTTGGATTCACACCAACAGATATATCTTTTCCATATTTTATGGTAATCTTTCTAGTCACAGGTTTTCTGGCTTGTACCAGAGTATCTATCACAGAATCCGAAAACCCACGCTTAGACAAAATCAAGCGTTCAATTTCCAAGCAGTCAGCTGGAGAGAAACTAGATTTGGATGTTCGAATGGACCTTGTACTAGAAGATCCTGTCTCAAAGGTAGCTTCCATGGTGGAGCCGATGACATATTCACCAGGTCTGCATACCAAGTCCTGCGTGGCCATGCAGGAGCTATTAAAATCACAGAGGCCTTCTCCTGTTTGATCCTGGCTACCAGCCTGGGAATGAGAGGGAACGGTGGAAACGCATAAGCTAGGTTGAAAGTCCAAGGCGCCACTAATGTATCCACTAGAGTCGCCTTGGGATCCCTGGATCTGGACCCGTAGCAAGGAACCTTGAAGTTCTGACGAGACGCCATCAGATCCATGTCTGGAATGCCCCATAATTGGGTCAACTGGGCAAACACCTCCGGGTGGAGTACCCACTCCCCCGGATGAAAGGTCTGACGACTCAGATAATCCACCTCCCAGTTTTCCACTCCTGGGATGTGGATCGCAGACAGGTGGCAAGAGTGATCCTCCACCCATTTGATGATCTTGGTCACCTCTCTCATCGCCAGGGAACTCCTTGTTCCCCCCTGATGGTTGAAGTAAGCAACAGTCGTCATGTTGTCTGATTGGAATCTTATGAATCTGGCCTTTGCTAGTTGAGGCCAAGCCCGGAGAGCATTGAATATCGCTCTCAGTTCCAGAATGCTTATCGGTAGAAGAGACTCTTCCCGAGACCATAGACCCTGAGCTTTCAGGGAATCCCAGACCGCGCCCCAGCCTAATAGACTGGCGTTGGTCGTGACAATGACCCACTCTGGTCTGCGGAAGCTCATTCCCTGGGACAGGTGATCCTGGGTCAGCCACCAACGGAGTGAGTCTCTGGTCTTCTGATCTACTTGAATCACTGGAGACAAGTCTGTATAGTCCCCATTCCACTGTTTGAGCATGCACAGTTGCAATGGTCTTAGATGAATTCGCGCAAAAGGAACTATGTCCATTGCTGCAATCATCAACCCTACTACTTCCATGCACTGAGCTATGGAAGGCCGGAGAACAGGGTGAAGAACATCTGTCAGGAAAATCTTCATTTCTAAAGAATCTATTATTGTTCCCAAGAAAGGGACTCTTGTTGACGGAGACGGGGAACTTTTTTCTATGTTCACCTACCACCCGTGAGATCTGAGAAAGGCTAGAACAATGTCTGTGTGAGCCTTTGTCTTTGAAAGAGACAACGCTTGAATTAGGATGTCGTCCAAGTAAGGTGCCACTGCAATGCCCCTGGGTCTTAGAACCGCTAGAAGGGACCCGAACACCTTTGTGAAAATCCTTGGAGCAGTGGCTAGTCCGAATGGGAGAGCCACAATAGGTAATGTTTGTCCAGAAAGGCGAACCTTAGGAACTGATGATGATCTTTGTGGATAGGAATATGTAGATACGCATCCTTTAGATCCACGGTAGTCATATATTGACCCTCCTGGATTGTAGGTAAAATCGTTCGAATAGTTTCCATTTTGAACGATGGCACTCTGAGAAATTTGTTTAGAATTTTTAAATCCAGAATTGGTCTGAAGGTTCCCTCTTTTTTTGGGAACTACAAACAGATTTGAGTAAAACCCCTGACCTTGTTCCACAGTTGGAACTGGGTGTATCACTCCCATCTTTAACAGGTCTTCTACACAATGTAAGAATGCCTGTCTCTTTACTTGGTTTGAAGATAAGTGAGACATGTGGAACCTTCCCCTTGGGGGTAGTTCCTTGAATTCTAGAAGATAACCCTGAGAGACTATTTCTAGTGCCCAGGGATCCTGAACATCTCTTGCCCAAGCCTGAGCAAAGAGAGAGAGTCTGCCCCCTACTAGATCCGGTTCCGGATCGGGGGCTACCTCTTCATGCTGTCTTGGTAGCAGCAGCAGGCTTCTTGGCCTGTTTACCCTTGTTCCAGCCTTGCATTGATTTCCAAGCTGGTTTAGTCTGGGAAGCGTTACCCTCTTGTCTAGAGGCTGCCGAGTTGGAAGCCGGTCCGTTCCTGAAATTGCGAAAGGAACGAAAATTGGACTTCTTAGCCAGAGCGCTCTGCGCGCCACAATTGTAAACCCTGAATTTTTTGCCGCTAACCTCGCTAACTGCAAAGCGGCGTCTAAAATAAAGGAATTAGCTAACTTAAGTGCGTAAATTCTATCCATGACTTCCTCATACGGAGTCTCCCTACTGAGCGACTTTTCCAGTTCCTCGAACCAGAACCACGCCGCTGTAGTGACAGGAATAATGCACGAAATAGGTTGAAGGAGGTAACCTTGCTGTACAAAAATCTTTTTAAGCAAACCCTCCAATTTTTTATCCATAGGATCTTTGAAAGCACAATTGTCCTCAATAGGAATGGCCGTGCGCTTGGCTAGAGTAGAAAACTCCTCCTTGACCTTAGGGACCGTTTGCCATGTGTCCTTCCTGGGGTCGACCATAGGGAACAATTTCTTAAATATAGGAGGAGGGACAAAAGGTATGCCTGGCTTCTCCCACTCCTTATTCACTATGTCCGCCACCCGTTTAGGTATCGGAAAAGCATCAGGGTGCACCGGGACCTCAAGGAACTGTCCATCTTGCACAATTTTTCTGACCAGATTGTCACAATCATCCAGAGTAGATAGCACCTCCTTAAGTAATGCGCGGAGATGCTCTAATTTAAATTTAAATGTCACAACATCAGGTTCTGCCTGCTGAGAAATTCTTCCTGTATCAGAAATTTCCCCATCTGACAAACCCTCCCTCACTGCCACTTCAGATTGGTGTGAGGGTATGACAGAAAAATTATCATCAGCGCCCTCCTGCTCTACAGTGTTTAAAACAGAGCAATCGCACTTTCTCTGAAATGCTGGCATTTTGGATAAAATATTAGCTATGGAGTTATCCATTACTGCCGTCAATTACTGTATAGTAACAAGCATTGGCGCGCTAGAAGTACTAGGGGTCGCCTGCATGGGCATAACTGGTATAGACACAGAAGGAGATGATGTAGAACTATGTCTACTTCCTTCATCTGAGGAATCATCCTGGGCAACTTTACAATTTGTGACAGTTCTGTCCTTACTTTGTTTGGACGCTATGGCACAATTATCACACTATATTTGAAGGGGGAACCACATTGGCTACCATACATACAGAACATGATCTATCTGAAGGTACAGACATGTTAAACAGGCTTAAACTGGTTAATAAAGCACAAAAACCGTTTTAAAACAAAACCGTTACTGTCTCTTTAAATGTTAAACAGGGCACACTTTATTACTGAATATGTGAAAAACTATGAAGGAATTATCCAATCTTTACCAAATTTTCACCACAGTGTCTTAATACATTCAAAGTATTGCACCCCAATTTTCAAGCTGTTAACCCTTAAAATGTGGAAACCGGAGCCGTTTTTAATTTTAACCCCCTTACAGTCCCAGCCACAGCCTTTGCTGCAACTTCACCAATCCCAGGGGGGTATATGATACCAAATGAAGCCTTCTAGGAATGTTTTTAGTGGATTCCAGACCCTCACACATGCAGCTGCATGTACTGAACTCAAAATTAACTGCACAGTAATGGCGTGAAAATGAGGCTCTGCCTACTACAGAGAAAGGCCCTTCCTGACTGGGAAGGTGTCTTAACAAGTGCCTGGTGCTAAAAAACGTTCCCCAATGTTATAAAAGTGTGAAATACAACTTCAAACTGCATATAATACTTAAATAAAGCAATCGATTTAGCCCCTAAAAGTGTCTACCAGTTTATAGCCCATAATAAGCCCTTTATTCTGTTTGAGACTAAGAAAATGGCTTACCGATCCCCATGAGGGGAAAATGACAGCCTTCCCGCATTACACAGTCTTGTTAGAAATATGGCTAGTCATACCTTGAGCAGAAAAGTCTGCTAACTGTTTCCCCCAACTGAAGTTATCTCATCTCAACAGGCCTATGTGGAAACAGCAAACGATTTTAGTAACTGCTGCTAAAATCATATTCCTCTCACAAACAGAACTCTTCATCTCTTTCTGTTTCAGAGTAAATAGTACATACCAGCACTATTTTAAAATAACAAACTCTTGATAGTAGAATAAAAAACTACAACTAAACACCACAAACTCCTCACCATCCCCGAGGAGATGCTACTTGTTCAGAGCGGCAAGGAGAATGACTGGGGGGGCGGAGCCTGGGAGGGACTATATGGACAGCTCTTGCTGTGTGCTCTCCTTGCCTTTCCCTGTGGGGGAGGAGAATATCCCACAAGTAATGGATGACACCGTGGACCGGACACACCAATGTTGGAGAAAGAAGCCCCTTGAACTAAACGCTGGTGACTTAACCACCATGTCAGAGAGTGTCGAACATTGGGATTTAAGGATATTAATTGTGATATCTTTGTATAATCCCTGCACCATTGATTCAGCATACAAAGCTGGAGAGGTCTCATGTGAAAAGGAGCAAAAGGAATCGCGTCCGATGCTGCAGTCAAGAGGCCTAAAACTTCCATGCACATAGCCACTGAAGGGAATGACTGAGACTGAAGGTGCCGACAAGCTGCAACCAATTTCAAACGTCTCTTGTCTGTTAGAGACAGAGTCATGGACACTGAATCTATCTGGAAAACTAAAAAGGTGACCCTTGTCTGAGGAATCAAGAAACTTTTTGGTAAATTAATCCTCCAACCATGTTTCCAAAGAAACAACACTAGTTGATTTCTGTGAGATTCTGCAGAACGTAAAGACTGAGCTAGTACCAAGATATCGTCCAAATAAAGAAACAACGCAATACCCTGTTCTCTGATTACAGAGAGTAGAGCACCTAGAACCTTTGAAAAGATTCTTGGAGCTATTGCTAGGCCAAATGGAAGAGTAACAAATTGGTAATGCTTGTCTAGAAAAGAGAATCTCAGGACTGATAATGTTCTGGATGAATCGTAATATGGAGGTATGCATCCTGCAAGTCTATTGTGGACATATAATGTCCTCGCTGAACAAAAGGCAGAATAGTCCTTATAGTCACCATCTTGAAAGTTGGTACTCTTGCATAACGATTCAAAATTTTCAGATCCAGAACTGGTCTGAATGAATTTTCCTTCTTTGGGACAATAAATACATTTGAATAAAAACCCAGACCTTGTTCCTGAAAAGGAACCGGCTTGATTACCCCTGAAGACTCCAGGTCTGAAACACACTTCAAGAAAGCCTGAGCTTTTACTGGATTTGCTGGGATGCGTGAGAGAAAAAATCTTCTCACAGGAGGTCTTACTCTGAATCCTATTTGATACCCTTGAAAGACAATGCTCTTAATCCATTGATTTTGGACAGAATCTATCCAAATATCCTTGAAAAACCTTAATCTGCCTCCTATCAGCTGAGCTGGAACGAGGGCCGCACCTTCATGCAGACTTAAGGGCTGACTTTGGTTTCTTGAATTGCTTGGATTTATTCCAATTTGAGGAAGGCTTCCAATTTGAAACAGATTCCTTGGGGGAAGGATTAGACTTTTGTTCCTTATTTTGACGAAAGGAACGAAAATGGTTAGAAGCCTTAGATTTACCCTTAGGCAGAAAAACTCCCTTTCCCCCAGTAACAGTTGAAATAATAGAATCCAACTGAGAACCAAATAAATTATTACCTTGGAAAGAGAGAGATAGCAATCTAGACTTAGATGTCATATCAGCATTCTAAGATTTAAGCCACAAAGCTCTTCTAGCTAAAATAGCTAAAGACATGGATCTAACATCAATTTTGATAATATAAAAAATGGCATCACAAATAAAATGGATTAGCATGTTGCAGTAAGCGAATAATGGTAGATATGTCAGAATCCAATTCTTGTTGCGCTAAATATTCCAACCAAAAAGTTGATGCAGCCGCAACATCAGCCAAAGAAATTGCAGGTCTGAGAAGATGACCTGAATATAAATAGGCTCTCCTTAGATAAGATCCAAGCTTCCTATCTAAAGGATCCTTAAAGGAAGTACTATCTTCCATAGGAATAGTGGTACGTTTAGCAAGAGTAGAAATAGCCCCATCAACTTTGGGGACTTTTTCCCAAAACTCTATAGAAATTGCTGGTAAAAGATACAATTTTTTAAACCTTGAAGAAGGAATAAAAGAAGTACCTGGCTTATTCCATTCCTTAGAAATCATATCAGAAATAGCATCAGGAATAGGAAAAACCTCTGGTGTAACCACAAGAGGTTTAAAAACAGCATTTAAACGTTTACTAGACTTAACGTCAAGAGGACTGGCTTCCTCAATATCCAAAGTAATTAACACTTCTTTTAATAAAGAATGAATATACTCTATTTTAAATAAATAAGTAGATTTGTCAGTGTCAATATCTGAGGAAGG
The DNA here is from genome assembly GCF_027579735.1 of Bombina bombina. Classification (NCBI taxonomy): domain Eukaryota; kingdom Metazoa; phylum Chordata; class Amphibia; order Anura; family Bombinatoridae; genus Bombina; species Bombina bombina. The sequence goes on along the minus strand of NC_069503.1, from coordinate 784,035,243 downwards.
ATCTTCTGTATCAGATAGATCCTCATAAGAGGAGGATAAGTCATTATGTTGTCGGTCATTTGAAATTTCATCAACTGAGTGAGAAGTTTTAAAAGACCTTTTACGTTTATTAGAAGGCGGAAATGCAGACAAAGCCTTCTGAATAGAATCAGTAACAAATTCTTTAAAATTCATAGGAACTACAACTGGCAATGTACTATTACTGATGGACACATTATCTGCATGTAAAAGTTTATCATGACAACTATTACAAAGGACACTCGGAGAAATAACTTCCACAATCTTACAACAAATGCAGTTAGCTTTGGTAGAACCAATGTCAGGCAGCAAAGTTCCAACAGATATTTCTGAGGCAGGATCAGATTGAGACATCTTGCAAAATGTAAAAGAAAAAAACAACATATAAAGCAAAATTATCAATTTCCTTATATGACAGTTTCAGGAATGGGAAAAAATGCAAACAGCATAGCCCTCTGACATAGAAAAAGGCAAGAGGCAAACAGCAATGGGGTATAAAATTAATGAAAAAAAATTGGTGCCAAGTATGACGCACAACGTAAGAGAAATTTTTTTGGCGCCAACAATATCCGGAAATGACACACTTGCGTCACTAACGACGCAATCGTGTGTAAGGCTTCTGCGTCAACTACAACGCCAGAAATTATGAACTTGCGTCAACGGACGTACTTTTCGTGCCAAAAAATTCTCGCGCCAAGAATGTCGCAATAAAGTCTAGCATTTGGCGTACCCGCGGGCCTAATATTGTCCGCAATTTGTCTGCACAAGGAAATACATGAAACTGACTCATGGCGAATATAAGTACAATACATATATTTAGAACTTTATATAAATGCATAAAGTGCCAGACCATAGCTGGGGTGTCTTAAGTAATAAAAAACATATTTACCCAAAAAGACACCCATCCACATATAGCAGATAGCCAAACCAGTACTGAAACAGTTATCAGTAGAGGTAATGGTATATGAGAGTATATCGTCGATCTGAAAAGGGAGGTAGGAGATGAATCTCTACGACCGATAACAGAGAACCTATGAAATAGACCCCCGTTAGGAAAATCATTGCATTCAATAGGTGATACTCTCTTCACGTCCCTCTGACATTCGCTGTACTCTGAGAGGAATCGGGCTTCAAAAAAGCTGAGAAGCGCATGTCAACGTAGAAATCTTAGCACAAAATTACTTCACCACCTCCATAGGAGGCAAAGTTTGTAAAACTGAATTGTGGGTGTGGTGAGGGGTGTATTTATAGGCATTTTGAGGTTTGGGAAACTTTGCCCCTCCTGTTAGGATTGTATATCCCATACGTCACTAGCTCATGGACTCTTGCCAATTACATGAAAGAAAATAAAGTGAATGATCCAAAAAAAAAGTGAGATCAAATAAGTGATAGACTAATAATCCAATTATCGATACCTGTGGAAACAAAAAATAACAATGTGCAATAATGCTAAAAAGTGCTAAAACTAATAGGTAATTAGCTAACCTTATTTGTAGACTCGAGCAGTGACTATGGATCAGATCAACGCATTTCGGCCCACATCTGGGCCTTTCTCAAGATGTCTACTGCTGATATTCGTCAAACTTAAATAGCCTATAGGGGCCAATCAGGGACGGGACTTTTCCGGCCTCAAAATTGCCCATTTTAGGAATCTAAATTGCCCTTAAATAAAATGGAAGCCCTTCATACTCAAATGATATCACTTCCGGTGTCATTCGTGTTTATAAAGGTAATTTCCTGTCAGGTTTCACCTTACCTACCTGCAGTTCTGCTTATCTCCACCCACAAACCCTTTATATTCTGTTCACGCCCTGTTCCTAGTGCTTAGTAATTTTGTATGTAGTTAGTGATAGCTTCCCGCACTCTAAGCTCCACTTCTTCAGAGGATTAATACTATCCAAAGTTCTGAGAATTTAAATTCATCACCTACGGAATATCTAAAGTGCTCGTGCATATACGAGTTATCCAAAGAGACTTATTCAATTTCAAGTTTTCATCTACTTACAGCGTGAACGCTGCACCGCTGATTTTTCAGTTCTAACAAGCTCACACTGCTAACGGATTTAACCAAGAGAAATTCTAAAGCATTTCAAGCAAGGTTGCTACTTTTCCTTTTATCCAAACTTACCATCTTTGCATCATTTGCAAGTTATTTTCCAAGCTGATTACACGCCAACAAGTCGCTGCCGAATACAGCAAAGATACGGTGACGTCACCCGCCGACTCCCTTCAGCGTGATACACACCTGTCCAGACTGCCAGTCCATATTCGCGTGCAGCGATACAGAGCTTCACTACAGATACCGCTTCCACAAACTAAAGGTACCACAATCATCTACGAACTCTAAGCTTACACAGTACTAAAGGGCCTGCAAATTAATGTCACTGTTACCGAGTACTTCAAGTTAACCTTTGCAGCACTGTAGATTTAAAGTTATTTTCTACAGCCACATTTCCTCTCCGCATTAACTCATCACTTGCTGAAGCAAAGCAACAATCAACACCATTGTTGTTGCTATTTTACAAGTGAAACAACACCATTAATTAAGGTCTACTACTGTGATCTGATTCACTTTAAGAAAAAAGTTTAAACATCTCTTGCACAAACCTGACATAATTACTAAGCCATAATGACGTCAGATCCTGTAGACCTCCCACAATTTGTGTATTCCCTATCGCAGAGAGTGGATCAAATGGGACAATCATTAAGGGATCTAGAAGTGGAAAATCAGTCTCTGAGAAGGATTATCAGAGATTCTATTAATACTAAACCCCAACAACCGGATCCTATTCCAGAGCCTACAGTGTCCTTACCTGAACCCTTCTCTGGCAAAAGAAAAACATACCGACAATTCAAGAATGCCTGCCTATTACTTTTTACACTAAAGCCAAAGACTTATTGTACAGAGAGAGTTAAAGTCCTTACTATAATATCATTTTTGAGAGGTGAGCCTAGGGTTTGGGCAGACTCTTTTTTTGAAAGCAATCAACCTATTCTTGGATCCCTTGATGAATTTTTGAATCAAATGGATGAACTTTACTTAGATATTGATTCACAACTCACAGCAGAAACTGCAATGCGTGCCCTGAAGCAAGGGAAGCGTGTTGTAGAAGAATATATTGCTGAATTTAAGCAATTTTCACGTGATTCTCAATGGAACCCAATTGCATTACGCAATCAGTTTAGATTAGGACTTTCTGACAATATTAAGGACGAGTTAGCACGCACTGACTTGCCAAAATCCTTAGAGTCATTAATGCGCTTGGTGATACAAATAGACCGGCGTCTACGTGAGAGAAGGTCTGAAAGATTCCACACTGAACACAATCCGAAAGCTCAAACCTATGCTGCTCCTACATCTACCAGTAAATCTGTACCTGAACCAATGGAGATAGGTCTAGCTAGGGGCCCTCTTACCCCTGAGGAAAGGTTAAGACGCAGACAACATCTGCTATGCATGTACTGTGCTAATCCCTCCCATTCCGTGAGGGATTGTCCATTACTACAGAAGCCTAAGAAATGTAAGTCATTTGCACTGTCTGCTGCTCATCACATGCAAATTCCAAATACTTATTGCATAATGTCTGTCTCTTTACAGTGGGATCTACGCCATCTGCAGTCTAGTGCCATTCTTGATACCGGAGCTTATGGAAACTTTATCAATACTGCCATTGTAAATACTAATAAAATACCCTGTGTGTTAAAGCAGAATCCAGTTGCCATTCGTGTCATTGATGGTTCATCTATAGCAAGTGGTCCTATCACTCATCAAACCATTCCCCTATTGCTTGTAACACCATGTGGTCATTCTGAGTTTATTGAATTTGATGTATTGCCTTCCCCTCTATTCCCCATAGTATTAGGCATTTCTTGGTTTAAGAAACATCAACCTACTGTGAATTGGCAATCCCTTCAGGTTTCTTTTAAATCACCATTTTGTAAGAATTCCTGTTATTCCACACAGGCACTCCTGGAAACCACTGTCCCCGAACAAAACATTCCATTTGAATATCAAGATTTCGTCGACGTTTTCAGCAAAGTAGAGGCTGAATCATTACCTCCACATCGGGATTATGATTGTCCCATCGACCTTAAACCAGGTTCTACTATTCCCTATGGTCGTCTTTACCCCTTATCAGCTCCAGAGCTTGAACATCTAAAAGGATATTTAGAGGAAAACCTTCGCAAAGGATTCATACGACCTTCTACCTCCCCTGCCGGAGCTGCAATGTTCTTTGTGAAGAACAAGGATGGTTCTCTTCGCCCTATCATCGACTATAGAGATCTGAACCAACGGACTATAAAAAAACGTTACCCTCTCCCCCTCATTCCGGAATTAATAGAACATCTCCGGGAGGCCAAGATTTTCACGAAGCTCGATCTTCGAGGTGCATACAACCTCATAAGGATACGTGAGGGGGATGAGTGGTTAACCGCTTTCCGAACCAGGTACGGGTTATTTGAGTACCTCGTCATGCCATTTGGGCTATGCAATGCCCCAGGAACTTTTCAACACTTTATCAATAATATATTCAGAGACCTATTGGATGTTTATATTGTCATTTATCTTGATGACATCCTCATTTACTCAAAATCCTATGATGACCACATCTCCCATGTCAGAGAAGTGTTGACCAGATTAAGAACGCACCGGCTATATGCAAAACTTGAGAAGTGCCAATTTCACACCAACACCATTTCATTTCTCGGATATAACATCAGTCCGCTAGGTATAAGCATGCAAGATGATAAAGTGCAGACTGTCAGGAATTGGGCTTATCCTAAAACCAAAAAGGATTTACAAAGATTTCTTGGCTTCGCCAATTATTATAGGAAATTTGTGAAAGATTTCTCTAAATTAGCAAAACCTTTAACGAAACTCACTAGCTCTACTATTCGATTTTCATGGAATGATGAGGCTGCTCGAGCTTTTGATCTCTTAAAATCCATGGTCACTTCAGCTCCAATACTTCGGTTCCCTGACCCATCTCTTCAATATATCCTGGAAGTAGATTCTTCTGATTTCGCTTTGGGGGCGATTCTTTCACAAAAATCTTCTCATACAGAACCATTGCATCCAATAGCTTTTTTTTCTAAGGTACTCAGCTCTTCAGAAATGAATTACCCTATTGGGGAAAAGGAGCTTCTGGCCATCAAAAGGGCAATGGAGCATTGGAGGCATCTGCTCGAAGGAACTACACTCCCCGTGATCATTTACACAGATCATAAAAATTTGGAATTCTTGCAAACAAACAAAACGTTGTCATCCAGACAAGTACGATGGAGTTTGTTTTTTACGAGATTTAATTTACATATTATCTATAGACCCTCCAGTAAAAATGGAAAAGCAGATGCTCTATCAAGGAAAGATGAAAGACCTGCCCAGTCTGATCAAGTGACATCCATGATTCCATCTACCAAATTTCTTGGATTGACTTCATTGTCGACCTACCAGTTTCAAATAAGATGAACACCATTTTTGTCGTTGTGGACTTGTTGACAAAGATGGCACATTTTATTCCCTTTAACAAATTACCTACTTCAGCAGAGACTGCACAGTTATTCTTAGATAATATTGTGCGTTTACACGGTCTTCCAAAAATTATAACCTCAGACCGTGGTACCCAGTTTACCTCCCGTTTTTGGAAGGCTCTCTGTTCCCATCTACAAATAGACCACCGTTTTTCAACCTCTTTCCACCCTCAGACGAATGGTCAAGTGGAACGTGTAAATCAATGGCTAGAACAGTATATACGCTGTTTCTGTTCCAATCAACAAACTGAGTGGTCTACCTTTCTTTCCATGGCTGAATTCACTTTTAACAATTCCATCACTACCTCTACGAAGATGTCACCATTCCTGGCAAATTATGGCTATCATCCTAACTCCTACCCCGTCCCAGACTTCTCTAATATCACCTCCACAGATTGTCCTCATGCTAATGACTTCTCAGCAAAGTTTCGACAAACTATCAAAATCTTGCAGGATAACATTTTAAACTCCCAAGAACAACAGAAACGTTATTACAACTTGAGGAGACGACCAGCTCCTGTCTATGCTGTCGGAGATTTAGTTTGGTTATCCACCAAAAACCTTAAACTTAAGGTACCAAGTAAAAAACTTGCAGGATTGTTCATAGGTCCATTTCCAATTGAAAAGATCGTCAACCCTAATGCAGTCACTTTAAAGTTACCTGACACTTTAAAAGTCCATCCGACTTTCCATGTCTCCCTTCTGAAGCCGTATGTCACTACAAGGAGTTCCACCTCTGTCCCTCCACTTCCTACTATTCCTCAGATGGATGAATATGAAGTAGATTCTATCGTTGACTCTCGGATTCACAATGGTCGTCTGGAGTACTTGGTTCGTTGGGTTGGTTACTCTTCGGATGACGATTCCTGGGAACCCTCTTGTAACATACATGCTCCAAGGAAATTGTCGATTTTTCATCGCAGACATCCTGACCGTCCTGGTCCTTGACGTTCTATCCTGTCCCTTGGGGAGGGGGAGATGTCAGGTTTCACCTTACCTACCTGCAGTTCTGCTTATCTCCACCCACAAACCCTTTATATTCTGTTCACGCCCTGTTCCTAGTGCTTAGTAATTTTGTATGTAGTTAGTGATAGCTTCCCGCACTCTAAGCTCCACTTCTTCAGAGGATTAATACTATCCAAAGTTCTGAGAATTTAAATTCATCACCTACGGAATATCTAAAGTGCTCGTGCATATACGAGTTATCCAAAGAGACTTATTCAATTTCAAGTTTTCATCTACTTACAGCGTGAACGCTGCACCGCTGATTTTTCAGTTCTAACAAGCTCACACTGCTAACGGATTTAACCAAGAGAAATTCTAAAGCATTTCAAGCAAGGTTGCTACTTTTCCTTTTATCCAAACTTACCATCTTTGCATCATTTGCAAGTTATTTTCCAAGCTGATTACACGCCAACAAGTCGCTGCCGAATACAGCAAAGATACGGTGACGTCACCCGCCGACTCCCTTCAGCGTGATACACACCTGTCCAGACTGCCAGTCCATATTCGCGTGCAGCGATACAGAGCTTCACTACAGATACCGCTTCCACAAACTAAAGGTACCACAATCATCTACGAACTCTAAGCTTACACAGTACTAAAGGGCCTGCAAATTAATGTCACTGTTACCGAGTACTTCAAGTTAACCTTTGCAGCACTGTAGATTTAAATTTATTTTCTACAGCCACATTTCATCACTTGCTGAAGCAAAGCAACAATCAACACCATTGTTGTTGCTATTTTACAAGTGAAACAACACCATTAATTAAGGTCTACTACTGTGATCTGATTCACTTTAAGAAAAAAGAAAAAGGTTTAAACATCTCTTGCACAAACCTGACATTTCCCTATAATCAATATATCCCCATAAAAACATCAAGGTAAAGTGACCTCATATTTCAGTGGCCAAAAGGGGGAAATTACCACTTACTGTATTAACAAATCTAAATGATCAAATCTCCAAATCTCCACAGACGATGCGTCACTTCCTGTTGTGACATAACTTCCGGTTTTATCGTCATTACCGGTATTACAATCTTGAATTCTGGGTAGTGTAGTTTTGTTAGGAGACTTACGGAGATATTAGGCTAGTTAATACATATGCACTAAAAAGTTGGTAATTTGCTCGAGTCTTACAATGAATTATGGACAATAGTGTCTATCTTTAAAAATGAAATTGTTATACATGCCGAAAAAAGAACTGGAGTATAATAATCATTAATATACTATATACTAATAGTAAAAGTTAGAAAGCATTAAAAGACATTAAAAAACACTAAAAAATTAATCTCACATAAGCAGAGACAAATTGATACCTCTAAAAAGCACCAACTGATAAGTAACAATATTAAAAAACAATAATAAGCACCAATATTTAGAAACAGCATTAAGAGAAGACATAATTACAATAATATATTAAATACAGTAATATTTTTAAAAATATTCATAAAATGTATTTTTAAAAATTTTTTAAAACATTTTTTAATTAAAAATTCCAAAATTTCTCAAAACCTTTACACATAGATACAATATAGAAACTAAAAATGGATGGATAATAAATAATATATAGTGGTAAAAGTATAAAATAATAAAAGTATAAAATATAAGATCAGTTGAAAAGGTGGAAGACTTCAATATCGGCATTGAGACCCAAAGGATATATATAATCGATGTAGAAGATCCATTTGGCTTCAGCTTGTAATAGTCTTCTGCCATAGTCTCCCCCTCTCCATTGTCTTGGTACTTTACAGTTCGCCATAAACTTGAGACTTGTATTTTTACCTCCATGTTTATCTTTAAAATGTTTATATAATGGAACATCGTCTTTGTTATGTTTAATGGCTAATAGGTGCGCCCTAATTCTATCTTTAACACTAAGTGTGGTTTGTCCAACGTATTGGAGACCACAACCACATTCAATTAGGTAGATCACCCCTTTATCTTGGCAGCGTATAATGGTCATTTATCTCAAAAACCTCTTTGCTGTTATTAGATACAAATGTATCACTTAGTGCCATGTTGGCAAGCCTTACACCATCCACAGGGGAAGAAGCCTTTAAGTCTCTCCCCTTTGATGTTAATCTCAAATGATTTATTTGTGGGCTTTTGTAGACTTGGTGCCAGCATTGACTTGAGGTTTTCAGACTTTCGATAGATACATTTAGGGACATTACTCAATTTCTTGCCTAAGATATTATCTTGTTTTAATAAGTACCAATTATTTTTGACTATACGTTCAACCAAGGTGCGGTTTTAACTATATTTAGTGATCAATGGGACAATGATCTCATCTTTACTCTCGGGTTGTTTATCTTTATATACCAATAAAGATTCTCTGTCTATTTTGTTTACATCTTGAATGGTATTCTCCAATATATCCTCTGAGTAGCCTCTTTCCAAAAACCTTTCAAAAGTTTCAACTGTTCCATCCACTTATCTACTTTAGAGCAGTTTTTCTTTACTCTAAGTAGTTGTCCTTTTAGGATGTTGGATTTCCAAACATGATGATGGCAGCAACTAGACTGGTAGATGTAGTTATTGCAGTCAACTTTTTTAAAAAAAGTAGGTGTCTCAATTTTACCATTTTCTATCTCAATATTAAGATCTAAGAACGTAATGTTGGTGTGACACAATTCGTAAGTGAACTTAAGATTTTGATCATTTTTATTCATTACCTCAATTGTGAATTTGAGATGTTCCTCAGTGCCCTGCCATATCATAAAGATATAATCTATGTATCGATGATAGAGGACCAGATCCGCGCTCGCTGGGCAGGAATCCCAAAATATGGTTTTCCATTTACCCATATAGAGATTTGCGTAGCTAGACGCAAATCTGGTCCCCATCGCCATACCGCACAGTTGTTTATAAAATTTATTGTCAAAATTAAAAAAGTTAAGTGTTAAAATATATAAAATACCATCCATAATAAAATCTTTGTGTTCCTCTACCATTGAAATATCTTTATCAAGAAAATATTGTACTGCTTCTATCCCTTCTTTGTGGGGTATACTTGTATAAAGGGACGTCACCATCTAAAGACCTTAACAAATTTCAAACATATACACATGTTAAGGACCTAGTGAGGAAATTGACTCTAAAAAGATACTTCCTGAAGACTGCAGCGGAAACACAAAATACTAACACCAAAATATATATAGATGAGAATATAAAAGAGAATAAAATTACACACACAGATCTTAAGCCTAAATCAAACTTCTATCCTATTTCACACAAAGGTGTGGCTATTGAAGCATTCGAAAGAGGGGTATGTGATGAAATTAGAAAATTGAAACCTAAAAAGATCAATAAATATAGACACAACCTATCGAGGGCACATATTAATGTCCTCAAAGGTCTGGAAAACAATAAAAGTGTGATAATTAAACCAGCTGATAAAGGTGGAGGCATTGTGCTACTGGACTTAGAAGCTTATATGATGGAATCCAGGAGAATACTGGGAGATTCTAAGACCTATGAAATCTTGAGAGGGGATCCTACAAACAGATTCAAGGCAGAATTAGATAGATTATTAGAAGGGGTAAAACAGAAAGGGGTTCTAAATGACAAAGAGTATAGATATCTCAGAATTGAACCCCCAAAATCCCCATCTTCTACTATCTGCCGAAGATACATAAAACACTGATGAATCCCCCAGGGAGACCCATCATTTCCGGCATTGGTTCCATCACCAGCAACTTATCTCAGTATATAAATAAGAATTTACAAAAATATGTCAGCACTTTACCCTCATACCTTAAGGACTCCACACAGTTACTGAATATATTAAATAGAACAACTTGGGATAAAAAGAAGATTTTAGTAACTTGTGATGTTACGTCCCTTTATACAAGTATACCCCACAAAGAAGGGATAGAAGCAGTACAATCTCTATATGGGTAAATGGGAAACCATATTTTGGGATTCCTGCCAAGCGAGCGTGGATCTGGTCCTCTATTATCGATACATAGATAATATCTTTATGATATGGCAGGGCACTGAGGAAGATCTCAAATTCACAATCGAGGTAATGAATAAAAATGAACAAAATCTTAAGTTCACTTACGAATTGAGTCACACCAACATTATGTTCTTAGATCTTAATATTGAGATAGAAAATGGTAAAATTGAGACCTCTACTTTTTTAAAAAAAAGTCGACTGCAATAACTACATCCACCTATCTAGTTGCCATCATCATGTTTGGAAATGCAACATCCCAAAAGGACAACTACTTTAGAGTAAAGAAAAACTACTCTAAAGTAGATAAGTGGATGGAACAGTCGAAACTTTTGAAAGATAGGTTTTTGGAAAGAGGCTACTCAGAGGATATTTTGAAGAATACCATTCAAGATGTAAACAAAATAGACAGAGAATATTTGTTGGTATATAAAGATAAACAACCCGAGAGTAAAGATGAGATCATTGTCCCATTGATCACTAAATATAGTGAAAACCGCACCTTGGTTGAACGTATAGTAAAAAATAATTGGTACTTATTAAAACAAGATAATATCTTAGGCGAGTAATGTCCCTAAATTTATCTATCGAAAGTCTGAAAACCTCAAGTCAATGCTGACACCAAGTCTACAAAAGCCCACAAAGAAATAATTTGAGATTAACATCAAAGGGGAGAGACTTAAAGGCTTCTTCCCCTGTGGATGGTGTAAGGCTTGCCAACATGGCACTAAGAGTGATACATTTGTATCTAATAACAGCAAAGAGGTTTTTAAGATAAATTACATTATACGCTGCCAAGATAAAGGGGTGATCTACCTAATTGAATGTGGTTGTGGTCTCCAATACGTTGGACAAACCACACCCAATGTTAAAGACAGAATTAGGTAGCACCTATTAGCCATTAAACATAACAGAGACAATGTTCCATTATATAAACAATTTAAAGATAAACATGGAGGTAAAAATACAAGTCTCAAGTTTATGGCGATATGTAAAGTACCAAGACAATGGAGAGGGGGAGACTATGGCAGAAGAATATTACAAGCTGAAGCCAAATGGATCTTCTACATCAATTGTATACATCCTTTGGGTCTCAATGCCGATATTGAAGTCTTCCACCTTTTCAACTGATCTTATATTTTATACTTTTACCACTATACATTATTTATTATCCATCCATTTTTAGTTCCTATATTGTATCTATTTGTAAAGGTTTTGATAAATATTGGAATTTTTAATTAAAAAATGTTTTAATTTAAAAAAAAATACATTTTATTAATATTTTTAAAAATATTACTGTATTTAATATATTATTGTAATTATGTCTTCTCTTAATGCTGTTTCTAAATATTGGTGCTTATTATTGTTTTTTAATATTGTTACTTATCAATTGGTGCTTTTTAGAGGTATCAATTTGTCTCTGCTTATGTGAGATTCATTTTTTTAGTGTTTTTTAATGCTATATAACTTTTACTATTAGTATATTAATGATTATTATACTCCAGTTCTTTTTTCGGCATATATAACAATGTAATTTTTAAAGATAGACACTATTGTCCATAATTCATTGTAAGACTTGAGCAAATTATCAACTTTTTAGTACATATGTATTAACTAGCCCAATATCTCTGTAAGTCTCCTAACAAAACTACACTACCAAGAATTCAAGATTGTAATACCGGTAATGACGATTAAACCGGAAGTTATGTCACAACAAGAAGTGACGCATTAACCGGAAGTTATGTAATACTAATACTGGAAGTTAACGATCGCCTGTGGAGATTTGATCATTTAAATTTGTTAATACAGTAAGTGGTAATTTCCCCCTTTTGGCCACTGAAATATGACGTCACTTTACCTTGATGTTTTTTGGGGATATATTGATTATAGGGGAATTACCTTTATAAACACGAATGACACCGGAAGTGATATCATTTGAGTATGAAGGGCTTCAATTTTAAGGGCAATTTAGATTTATTGGTTCCTAAAATGGGAAATTTTGAGGCGGGAAAAGTCTTGTCCCTGATTGGCCCCTATAGGCTATTTAAGTTTGACGAATATCAGCAGTAAACATCTTGAGAAAGGCCCAGGTGTGGGCCAAAACGCGTCAATCTGATCCATAGAGTCACTGCTCGAGTCTACAAATAAGCAGCTAGATTACGAGTTGCGTTAGCCGCAGAAAAGTGAGCGGAGAGCAAAATTTTGCTCCACATCTCACCTCAATACCAGCGCTGCTTACGTTAGCGGTGAGCTGGCTAAACGTGCTTGTGCACGATTTCCCCATAGGAATCAATGGGGGAGAGCCGGCTGAAAAAAAACCTAACACCTGCAAAAAAGCAGCATTCAGCTCCTAACGCAGCCCCATTGATTCCTATGGGGAAATACATTTATGTCTAAACCTAACACCCTAACATGAACCCCTAGTCTAAACACCCCTAATCTGCCGCCCCCGAGATCTACATTATATTATTAACCCCTAATCTGCCGCTCCGGACACCACCGCCACCTACATTATACTTATGAACCCCTAAATCTGCTGCCCCAAACATCACAGACACCTACATTTTATTTATTTATTAACCCCTACTCTGCCGCCCCCAATGTCGCTGCCACCTACCTACACTTATTAACCCCTAATCTGCCGCCCCCAACGTCGCCGCCACTATATTAAAGTTATTAACCCCTAAACCTAAGTCTAACCCTAAGCCTCCCTAACTTAAATATAATTTAAATAAATCTAAATAAAATTACTACAATTAACTAAATTAGTTATTAAATATTTAATAGCTACCTAGTTAAAATAAAGACAAATTTACCTGTAAAATAAAACCTAACCTAAGCTACAATTACACCTAACACTACACTATAATTAAATAAATTAAATTAACTAAATAGAATTAAATAAAATTATCTAAAGTACGAAAACAAACACTAAATTACAGAAAATAGTAAAATAATTACAAGTTTTTTAAACTAATATCACCTAATCTAATCCCCCTAATAAAATAAAAAAGCCCACCAAAATAATAAAAAGCCCTACTCTATACTAAATTACAAGTAGCCCTTAAAAGGGCCTTTTGCGGGGCATTGCCCCAAAGTAATCAGCTCTTTTACCTGTAAAAAAAAAGTACAATACCCCCCCAACATTAAAACCCACCACCCACACACCCAACCCTACTCTAAAACCCACCCAACCCCCCCTTAATAAAACCTAACTCTAACCTCTTGAAGATCACCCTACCTTGAGAAGTCTTCACCCAACCGGGCCGAAGTCCTCAACGAAGCCGGGTGAAGTGGTCCTCCAGACGGGCAGAAGTCTTCATCCAAGCCAGGAAGAAGAGGTCCTCCAGACAGGCAGAAGTCTTCATCCAGACCGCATCTTCTATCTTCATTCATCCGGCGCGGAGCGGGTCCATCTTCAAGACATCCGACGCGGAGCATCCTCTTCTTTCTTCATCCGACGACTGAATGAAGGTTCGTTTAAATGACGTCATCCAAGATGGCGTCCCTTCAATTCCGATTGGCTGATAGAATTCTATCAGCCAATCGGAATTAAGGTAGAAAAAATCCTATTGGCTGATGCAATCAGCCAATAGGATTGAACTTCAATCCTATTGGCTGATTGGAACAGCCAATAGAATGCGAGCTCAATCCTATTGGCTGTTCCAATCAGAACACTTCTTAGACGACGCCTGGATCAGAATATCGTCCAGATAAGGTGCCACTGCAATACCCCGCGGCCTGAGAACCGCCAGCAGAGACCCCAGAACCTTTGTGAAAATTCTGGGTGCCGTGGCCAGACCGAAAGGAAGGGCCACAAACTGAAAATGTTTGTCCAGAAAGGCAAACTTTAGGAACTTGTAATGATCTCTGTGGATAGGAATATGAAGATATGCATCCTTTAAGTCCACAGTAGTCATATATTGACCCTCCTGGATCAATGGAAGAATTGTCCAAATATTCTCCATCTTGAAGGATGGAACCCCGAGAAACTTGTTTAGACTTTTGAGATCTAAAATGGGTCGGAACGTTCCCTCTTTTTTGGGAACAACAAAGAGATTTGAGTAAAACCCCTGTCCCTTTATTGGAATGGGACAAATTACTCCCATGAAGGAAAGGTCTCTTACGCAACGAAAGAACGCCTCTCTTTTTATCTGGTCTACAGACAATCGTGGGGGAAGGAATTTTTGAACTCCAACTGATACCCTTGATCCCGGATCGGGGGCCGCCCCTTCATGCTGTCTTGGTAGCAGCAGCAGCAGGCTTCTTGGGTTGTTTACCCTTGTTTCAAGACTGGTTGGATCTCCATGTGGGGTTGGCTTGTGAATAATTCCTTTCCTGTTTAGTGGAAGAGGAGACTCCCTTGAAATTTCAAAAGGAATGAAAATTACTCTGTCGTCCCCTTTGCTTAGATGTTTTATCTTGAGGGAGAAGGTGACCCTTACCTCCCGTAATGTCAGAAATTATTTCTTTCAAGTCAGGCCCGAATAGGGTTTTTCCCTTGAAAGGAATAGCCAAAATCTTGGATTTAGAGGACACATCCGCAGACCAAGATTTTAACCATAAGGCTCTTCGTGCTAAGATGGAGAATCCCGAACTCTTAGCCGCCCATTTGGTGATCTGAAAGGAAGCATCCGTAATAAAAGAATTAGCCAGCTTAAGGGCCTTAATTCTATCCTGTATTTCCTCCAAAGAAGTCTCAGTTCTAAGAGACTCTTCTAGGGCGTCAAACCAAAAAGCCCCCGCAGTCGTGACTGTTACAATGCAGGCCGCCGGTTGCAATAAGAACCCTTGATGAACAGAGTTTTTTGAGAAGACCCTCCAACTTCTTATCCATGGGGTCTTTGAAAGCACAACTGTCCTCTATAGGGATAGTCGTACGCTTCACCAGGGTAGATATAGCTCCCACCACCTTAGGGATCGTCTGCCAAGAGCCCCGAACGGTGTCAGCTATAGGGTACATTTTCTTAAAAATAGGGGAAGGCGAGAACGGGATACCCGGTCTTTCCCATTCCCTTGTAATAATGTCCGAAATTCTCTTAGGAACCGGAAAAACATCAGAATAAAAAAGAACTTCCAAATATCTGTCCATCTTACACAATTTCTCTGGTGGGACCACAATACAGTCACAGTCATCCAGAGTCATCAAAACCTCTCGTAACAATAGACGAAGGTGTTCAAGTTTAAACCTGAAGGACATTACGTCCGAATCTGCCGGGGGCAATGCTCTTCCTGAGTCAGACAGTTCCCCTCAGACAGAGCCTCCATACGCCCCAATTCAGAGCCCTGGGAGGGGACATCGGAGATCGCCATCAAAGCATCAGAAGTCGCAGGGACCGCATGGGCCTCTTTCCTACTGCGTTTGCCTTGCAATGCTGGCAACTTAGATAAAACTTCTGAAAGGGTGGATGACATAACTGCAGCCATATCCTACAGAGTGAATGAAGCAGACGCAGTTGAAGAACACGCCGCCGCCTGGGCGGGCGTTAAAGGCTGTGACGCTTGGGGAGAAAGTTGCGGCATACCCTGAATCTCATCAGTCTGAGAAACATCCTTAGATAAACTTGCATTAAAGAATATCTGTTCTTTAAATTGTAAAGCCCTCTCAGTACATGAGGGACAAAAAGTAATAGGGGGTTCCACATTGGCATCTAAACACATAGAACATGTACTTTCCTGAAGGTCAGCCATGACAAAAAACAAGCTATAGCAATATTGGTCGAGGTACTGTAATTAAAAATAACAGGCAAAAACTTTGAGAAAATTTGCTGAAAAACGAGTGTACTGTGTCCTTATAAAATTAGACCGTATATGTTTTACTGCTCCGCAATAAACAATGCAATAACAGGGAAGCACTATAGATCTTTCAGGATCTTCCCTTATCAATGAAAACTAACCCTGCAAAACCCCTTAGGGACAAAATTTAGCACTCGCACCTCGCCAAAGCTCTGCTGCGGCACCTACCTGCCCCCACGAATCTCACTCTGTGAACGGCGCGCCTAACACCGCTTGTGAGTATGACAGACACAAGCCAACTTAGGCCACACTGGAGCCTCTAGACATGCTGCCGTAATAGTCAGGATCCGGATATCAACTGCGCGTCTAAGCGCGCTAAACGCTAAGCCCCGCCCATCGTGGGCGGAAACTAACTCCCCCGGACAAGTACCGCATGGGGAATAAAAATGTCGGTAACGAAAAGCAATCTGTTGAGAAAGTGTACCGTGACCAATGTGCCCCTTCAAACACAAAACACACCCTGTCCTGCCATTAGCTTAGTACCAGTTAAGGTTAGGACACCTGGGTAAGAGCTCCCACAATCTCCCAGCATCAAGCGCACAGTCTATTGTCGCCCTGTCCACCGGGCTAATTACTTATTAGAGCCCTGATAGCACAGCAGAACCTCAGCTCACTGTATAAAGAGGGTAGACCCATGCACACAATTCCTGTACCCTGTGCAAACTGATTACCCCTTCCCGGTATAGGGAATAAATGTCAGTCTGTTCTGAGTTACTCAGTCTCCCCAGAAGCAAACGACTGTACATACCTTAATGCTGAACGCAGCATGGACTTGTCCCACACAATGAAGATGTTCTTTTCATCACCTCCAGCAGATCTGTTGGAACAAACAGGGTCTTAGATAATATCTGCTAAGACCATCAGCAGGGCAGCAAACAGTATGGGAGTAGCAGAAAGAATTAAATCTCTCCAGTCCCCATTGCTGACAAGCCTGTAGCTCTAGCCCTGAATAAAATAGCACACACTGATACATTTAAAAATAATAAACTCTTGATTGAAGAATCTAAACTAACACCTCACTTTACCTCTTCCTATCACTAACACAGGCAAAGAGAATAACTGGAGTGGGAGGGAAGGGAGGAGCTATATATACAGCTCTGCTGTGGTGCTCTCTTTGCCTCCTCCTGCTGACCAGGAGGCGATATCCCATAAGTTAGGATGAAATCCGTGGACTCGTCGTATCTTGTAAAAGAAAAAATATTTAGCACGTCACTTGTAATCAGCAATTTAGCAACTCATTTTGCATCTTGTACATTATGGTTCAGTAGTGACAATGCACAAGAGTCAACTACATCACCCATAATTATTTTGGTATATTTAGATGTTTGCAAATATTTTAATAAATGGTTATTCTATTATAACAGTGTTTGCCTAGAATATAATATCAAGGGCGTGTAATCACTCCAGGGTGACACTCACAGCAAGATCTTAATGGGACACTAAAACCTATAAGATTGCTACTATTCAGCTAATTTACAATTGTCTCAAATTGGCATCAGCAGGAGAGATTAGACAAGAGGCTTTTTTACCTACTATAAATCGGTAACAACACGGTGATGCCCAATATTTTATTGAAACAACTTTATACTTATTTAATTAATAATAATATTTTGCCAAAACACACATATTTGCAGCAGTGCATTAATGCCTTAATTGCCCAAAGTAAACATCATTGTTCTGATTGCTATAATACTGTATATGCCAATTAGCTTTCCAAAAGGTAATGCACTACAATCTTATATGCATAATAATATGCTTTGGTCTAACACAAATGCAAAACCCCCCCCCCATCAATCATTATTCAATCTTCATGTTTAAAAATCAAGGCAAATTAATAACAATGAATAATAATTTTTTTTACTTACCATTAGCTAATATCTTTGGTTTGTTAGCTGGATTAAAGCAAATATTATGTAAAATCAGCAAAGCTATGGGAAGGTTACTTTTGTTTTTATATTTTGTTATCTCTAGAAGAAGATCCAAACTTCCCTTAAGCTTCATAATCATTTGCTGCCCATCATTACCCAATGAAACGTTCCATAAAAGTTTAAGCCAAAGATTTCCCAAAACACCAAGGCTCTTGGAACCTCCTTTTGGTAGAGACAGTGACAAAAAGTTTTGTAGAAAGTTGCTCTAATAAAAAAAAAAAAAAAAACAGAACAGTTTAAAAATAATAATAATAATAATAATAATAATATAATAAATACTAATCAATTAAACAATGGCAATACATTATATATGTGAAGCTTTTAACCTGAAATGTAGCTTTATTTCAATATTTATGTGTATCAACAAATTGTACAAGTTTTTTTTTTTATTTCATTATGGGAGTAACACACTAACTTACTAACACTGCACAGCTATCATATGTTTAAAAAAGATTAATAAATTGATATTAAATAATGCTCCTTTGGTAAAACCAAACATGTTAAATAAAAGTAAACATTAAAAAGAAACAGCAAACAACGTACTTGTTTTTTTGCAAAATTAGCACTTTGAATTTATTACTGTAGCCCCTGTCCTAAGGGAGATAAGAGTGAAGGCATTTTTGAAACTAAGGGCCATGATACCCAAATGTTGAAACACTTGAAAGTGATGCAGCATAGCTGTATAAAGCTGACTAGAATAGAAAAATATCACCTTAACATCTCTATGTAAAAAGGAAAGATATTTTACCTCAAAAGTTCCTCAGTAGCCACATCTCATTGTAAAGGATTTCTAAGCAGCAAATCACTCTCTCTGTCCCGGGACAGCTAAGGGAGTGAGCTTATGTGCACACTCATCTTATTTCCCTATTCAGTTTAAGGAAATTTACTATGAAATCTCATGAGAGTTAAGTGAAATCTCATGAGATCACAGTAAAAGAGTTCATGACCTCAGCACTGCTGATGCTGATTGGCTGCTGTTCATTTCTTTATTTTTTTTTTTTACCTGCAGCTGGGCAGCAGCTGAGTATAACTTTTTACAAATAACTTACTCTGCTGAGCTGAGGAAGTTGTAAGGTAAAATATCTTCCTTTTTTACATAGAGATGTTTAGGTGATATTTTCCTATCAGCTTTTTACAGTTATACTGTGTCAGTTTCAAGTGATTTAGCATATGAGTATTATGTCCCTTTAAGTTGCTTTCATGATTCAGATAGAGAATACAATTTTTAAAAAAGTTTCCACTTTACTTTGATCATCAAATTTGCTTTGTTCTCATTTAATTCTCTGTTGAATAAATATTTAGCTAGGGAGTGTGCACGTCTGGAGCACAACATAACAGGAAATAGTGCTGCCATCTAGTGCTCTTGCTAATGTATCACATTGTTGCAAAACTGCTGCAATATAGTACTGAAGACACCATCAACTTACTTTCCTTCTTTTCAACAAAGGATACCAAAGAAAGCTAAGAAAATCTGATAATAGAAGTAAATTGGAAAGTTGTTTAAAAGTGTAGGCTCTATCTGAATCATGAAAGAAAAAAAAATGGGGTTCATCTCCCTTTAATACTAAGCCAGCCCATGTTACTCTAGAAGTTGTATGGCTGTGACAGGAAGTAATAAAAATTGCACACATGCTCAGCTGGAACCTCACAAAGTGCTCATATAAAAACAAATTTAAAAAACAAGGTTAAAGTTGCATGCTTTTTTCTGATTCATGAAACTTTAATTTTAAATTTAGTGGCCCTTTAAATTCTCTTCTATTTCCAAATTTTTATTTTGTTGAGAAACAATATGTCCCTACACTACTGGGAGCTAGCTGACTGGTGGTTACGCATTTTTTTTACAGTGCGCACATATTACAAGTTTAAAGTAAAAAGAACGCAAATTTGCGGTCACCTTCTCGTGCTAAAAAGGGCTGAATGCACAATTGCGATCACATTATTACATTTCCCCATAAACTTTAATAGTGCCTTGTTTTTATGCCAAAAATCTAACAGCCATGGGTTGCAAAAACCCGTTTGCAACAACACAATAAATGTATATGAATGTATACATATATATGTATGTGTTCATATGTTTTAAATTATATATATAAATATATTTACACATACACACACACATTAATATACATATATATTTAAAGACATACAAATATGAATAAATATGTAAAAGCACTTTCGGCCCATTTTTTTCCCAACACCTGACATCTTGTAACTTTGAGCCCTTAGAAGTTTTTTGTGCAATATTTTCTTTTCATAAGCATTTATTTATATCAGGCAGTGTTGATACAAGTGTTACTGTACTATTAAATGTATTTTTGATGTGCTTTATGACACTTTTTGTTACTTAACCAAAGGACTGAGGTCACATTGTTTACTTGTGACTAAAACACATTTTTGCTCTTGTGGTCACATTTACAAGGTTATTTAACGTGCATCCGAAAAGGAGTATTTTTGCCCCAAAGCAAGGGCACAGAGATTTGTGCTCCATCTGTAATCTAGCCCTATGTGCAGAGGTTAAAAAACACAGTTATGTACAAGCAACAGTGCAATAATAAAATGCTTTAACATATAAGAACATTTTCTTTTATATCCCTTTAAATTGTGAAGCAACTAGAGCAACAGTACTGTATTCAATAAAAATTTCCACTGAACATAAGACATTTATCAGCACAGAGACCATCAATTGTATATATGAGCAGTCATGAAAACATGAATGCACCTAATTTAGAATATTTATTTAAAGAGACACTCAAGTCAAAATTAAACTTTCATTATTTAGATAGAGCATGCAATTTTAAACAACTTCAATTAACAAAATGTGCACAGTCTTTATCTATTTAAACATTTTGAGTCATCAGCTCCTACTGAGCATGTGCAGAATAAACGTGTATGCATTTGTGATTGGCTGATGGCTGTCACATGGTACGTGTATGCATTTGTGACTGGTTTAATGGATGTCACATTGTACAGGGGGAGTGGAAATAGACATTACTTTTAAAATTGTCAGAAAAAAAAATCTACTTCTCATTTAAAGTTCAGACTAATTGCTATTGCATTGTCTTGTTATCATGCATTTGTTGAGTATGCAAATCTACTGTGTTGACTGTTCCTTTACATAGTTCTAGGAAAATATTCACTACGGTGCACGTCAAAATAGACAGAAAAAAATAAGTTATAAACTGAAAGTTGGTTGGTTGCTTGTTAAAGGGGCAATAAAGCAGTTTAACTGTTGGAAACCTATTGATCCTAATTGTCTATCAAACCTATAGTCATACCTTTTGAATAAGACATCTGCAGTCTTGAGCAACTGCAAGATTTGAAAGAAGAGCAAAGGTCAGTTGCTGGACAATGCTATGATCTGAAGCAGGTTCTGATGCAAGCTTCAACAGGCTGTGCATGAGAGTTGCGTTTGCCGGTGCTTTTTGATACAGTTGCATGGTTATCGATCCTGGGGTTGTACCACAAAGAGAACTACATGCTTGTAAAAAAGAGAAATAACATTGTAATTAGAATTGTAACACGTTGAAGAAATATATGAGACTTTGCACTAAATTTACAGTGGCATTGCTTATAAATTCATCTTCAATTATTATTTTACTTTTAAATTTAAAACGGTAATTTCATATCATGCATGCATCACATGCCCACTTAATAATCTAGCAAGTCTCAAGTGTTGAATAATTTACAAAGATATTTCTGTCTAACCACTTCATACCCGAGAAGTGTAGTGTATATGACTTTAAATGCCTGTCTTTAGCTTTGACATGTCAATTATTTATGTAAATATTTAATAACGATTTTAATGATCCAAAGCTCTTTAAATGGTTAGAAAGGTCAACATTGAAATGTGAATGGGTGCATTTAATTTGAAATAAAAGCATTATTGCAATATATTTCCATTATGATTCTAGTAAAAGTTATTACTGTTTTTCTACAGCATACGCACATATCCTTTGAGGGCCTGTGCACCAGTATTCAGGCACTACACCTTCTCTGAGAGTCAGCAGTGGCTTGCATCACACTAATTACATTGTCAGAAGCAATACATACCACAGCCAGCTCTGAAAGAAGGTGTGGTGTTTGAACGTTGGTGCACAGGATATGTGCGTATGCTGAAGAAAAACAGTAATAACTTTTACTAGATTTGTGCTAATGGAAATATATTGCAAAATGCTTATATTTCACATTGTAATACACCCATGCACATTTCAATGTTTACTTTTCTATACTTGGTAGTGCCAGATGAAAACAGTCTCATATTTGTGATATGGACAACCAAATTATAAACTGCTGTTTCATTTAAGCATGAATAAATCATCAGAAACAAAATGCCTATAGAGTAAAGCTGGACAATGTCAGCTGCCAAATACTAGAAAACTGCTTCTTGTTCTAAGCATTTATAGTATTCCGCACATATTTCCCTTGTACAGATGCTAACAATAAATGTCTGGCTCCTCAATATTCTCGATGGCTCCTAAGGTTGATGTACAGTACATTGTGAACTTCTTATATATCTCTTTTTAAACAATGGTGACTAAATCTGACCACATTTTCTATTGTCTATGAAAGTGAAATTTCAGAAATTAGCTAATATGACAAACCTGAATCATCTGAGGATTTGCCCATTTTATCATATTCTATATATTCTGTATTACTGCCTTTAATGAAATAACGTAACCTTCACCAAGCATGCACAGCTTAGTCAGTTCAACTTGTATCAAAAAATTTACGGATTAATGAAGATACAACTCCATTTCCAGTAAGAGAAATTACCATTTTAAACATGCATGTCAATCATTACTATTAGTAGAAAGCTTAAAAAGGTAAAGCAAATAATTACTATGACAAGATATTAACTGCAACAAAAATGTTTAATACAAAACCATCGATATCAATACAAAATATAAATAAAAAAGAAAACTACTTTGATTTACCTGGTGGAAAATTTGCTGTGTAAACACAAAGTAATTGTAAGGCGCCTTGCATCAATGTGTCATCCATCAAAAGCCAAGGCCAAAGAGAATGCAGCACTGGAACAATTTTAGATTCAAGAGCAGCTTCCTGTCAAATAATTCATAACCATAACTATCATAATAATAATTTAAAATATATTAAATATCTACTACTTTATGCAGTTATTATAGGTCTGTGCCCACATATATATATACTTATAAGGGGGTATGATGTATATAGGACTATTTTATCTTTTATCGCCCTGCACAGTACCACCAGGTCAGTTTCCATAAGCTTTAATCCTCTGCCCTATATATCTTGTTAAGAACTCTGAGAGGGCCTACTTTACACACACAATTTTAGCAGTTAATTGATGTTCCTATAGTAACCATTAAACTTTTTAGTTGCCAACATATAACATAAACCCTTGAGGGTTGCCTTATTTATTTATTTATAGTAGATACCCTGCATATTAACCTCTTAAGGACATATGACTGAATTTTTCCGTCATAAAACAATTGAGCAAACAGAAAGCTGTGTCCTTAAAGGGTTAACGGTCTCCCACACTATATATTCTTACCACAGTTCGCAACTTACCACCTCCCCCCCCTATAATATACCTCCTAATTTAGGAGGGCTATCTGCGCGGCTTCTCTTGTACATGCCGCAATATAAATATCTCCCTAGCATCTACTTATCCATATTACCACAGTAGTGACTCTAATTACTACATTTTATTCAGCTGGGCTGATTACCATAATTTTCCAGAAGAGTTTATGATTGTTTGTTTTACCATATTATTTCCATTTGGGAATAGTACCTTCCTTATGGTTGTCACTACATATGTTATCTATCATCCTAATTTAAGCTTGTAATTTTATAGGCTCATAAATTAAGAAAACTGAAGTTCACTGTTTGGGATCCAAAAGAGGTCCCCTAACGTCTAGGGTAGCCTTCTAACGCTTTATCTTCTTTTTCATTGTGTGAGGTCCAAAAGCAGCCCCACTTACTGTTTAGAAGGCTCTTAGCTTCATAGGCAAATAGAATGTTTATTGTTTGTTTAATTAATGCGCTACAATTTTGATATGTACAGTTGGAATTGTCTTACTAATTCTTTCTTTCTGTATTGACTGCATTGACAAATGCTGTTTGTATGCCATAAATTGAACTTCAATAAAAAGTTTTTTTTTCCCCTTATGTATGTCGTATGTCGTTTTACCTTGTTCTTTTTTTTCTTTATTCTTGTAGGGGCTGGGGGGCTCCTCTATAGAGATAAAATTCATCTGAATGTAATCTTATATTGGCTGACTAATCCCAACCTGGCTCAATTTTCTTAAATTCTCTATCTATGAACTATTAATAAAATAGAAATAATTACGCTGGAAAGGGAAAATTAGTAGCGTAAAAGTCATCTAGGTCCATATCTGATAAATTACTGAACTTGGCATAGATAGGGCCTAGTTTATGTCAATATTATCATTGTACTATTAATGGCTAACCCAGATTTTGCTAAATTAGGTTCTATCATTAAGATAGTCAAGTTTTGTGTCACATTCGATCCGCTCATCGCCGTGTCACCGCGGCTCACGGATCTCTTCTGTGTCACGTCACGTTGCCTAGCAATGTGACGCAGTTCTCTGTACCTCCTCCTGACGTCGACGTCTCTTTCTCCCTTCAAAAGACCGACGGGAGATCTTCTCGGGGCCCGTTTGTCTTCCTGAAATCGGAACTTGTGAGTACTTGGCCATTCTGGCTTCTGATATTTTTACTTTTGCCTGCCTGACATGTTATTACCTATCCCACGAATTGTCTTCTGGATTCATTCACCCTTGTCTTCCTGACTATTCATGTGCTTATGCTAACCTGCTAAAAAGGGACATTTGCTTTATCAAACCTGCAAAAGGATTATATCTCTGTTTGCTAACCTGCTTAAAGGGACATTTGCTTTATCAAACCTGCTAAAAGGATTGCCTCTCTGTTTGTTTGCTAACCTACTTAAAGGGACATTTGCTTTACCAAACCTGCTAAAAAGAATACCTTTCTGTTTGTTTGCTTAAAGGGACATTTGCTTATTCCAAACCTGCTGAAAGGATTACTTCTCTGTTTGTTTGTTAACCTGCTTAAAGGGACATTTGCTTTATCCAATCCTACAAAAAGGAATACTTCTGTTTGCTTTCTAACCTACTTAAAGGGACATTTGTTTTTATCTTTCCTGAGTGGGTCACGTCCTGGATATTTCTCAGTGTGCTAGCGTGTGTTTTACTTTTCACGCTAGCAGTTTGGTTAAATCATGGGCTGACCCTTTACGGCTGATATTTTGGCTTAATTTTTTGTTGATGTTAAGATGGGCCTTGTAAGGCGAAAACAAAATGTTGGAAGTTATTATGCTGAACAATAAAAAAATAAAATAAAAATAAAATATATATATATATATATATTTTTAAAAGGAATGTTCTACCAACCCTTTCAGGTACTGTACTTTTCCTAATAAGTTATGCATTTATACTAATGTACATGACTGAAGAATACTTAAAGGGAAAATAATTTCTGCCAAGTATTAATGTTTCTAAAACAAATTAACATCCTTTTAATTATTTTTCAATAGCCAAACCTCACCCTCCATTTGCCTTATTTGATGGAGCCTATCTGGGCTTTAGCCTCCAGACAACAAAGCTAGCCAGGGACATACATTTAGTATAATATACTCTGCTTTGCTGTTGTTATCAGTTAAAGCCAAGATAGCACAGATATATATCAGAGTTAACCTTAAGAAGTCAGCAGGGTGCTTTTAATGTTCTGAGAATTAGAAATTCCTCAATTTTCTGAGTTATATTACATGAAACGTGCAAAATAAATAATGAAAATATATTGCAAAGATGTTTCATTACGCATAACTAAACATTTGGTATAAAAATCTCAAGGTATTTACTGCCTCTTTAACAGTTTTTTTTTAACAAGAGAAGTACTGCACACAGAAAAAAAATAAACTTAAATAGCCAAATATATGTAGAAAGTTCAATTAAATCAGTTATCCTAATATAGGATATTTTCTTGTATACCTTACATAACTTAACCATATCAATGCCTACAGAAACTCAACCATAAAAAAAGAATAAAACAAAAAGAATAAAAAAGTCCTCATAAGGGCTGGGCGATATGGGCAAAAAAAAAAAAAAAAAATATCACAATTTTTAAATAAAAAATAAAAAATTGTGATTGCGATTTAATCGCGATTTTCTTATAAATGACTATAACACCTTTATTTTGCATTATAAAGTTTATCTAACACTACAGAATCTTAATGTACATGTTTCTCAATGTCCAATACACTCTTGGAGCATAAAAATACAAACCACAAAATAGTTAAAATACAATTTGCTACCTGTGATGTGATTAAATAGTAGCCACTAGCCAGTTATTAGGTCTTATGACACACAACATTGTAATGTTTTCTTGGACAGTCATTCTAACTGTGGAGAGTGGTATGATTAGCAAATGAAGCAGTGTAAGCCACATACACACACACATTATATATATATATATATATATATATATATATATATATATATATATATATACACACACACACAGTATATATATATATATATATATATATATACACACACACACAGTATATATATATATATATATATACAGTATATATATATATATATATATATATATATATATAAATAAATATAAAATGTATATACAGTGGCTATAAAAAGTCTACACACCCCTGTTAAAATGTCAGGTTTCTGTGATGTAAAAAAATAGACAAAGATAACTCATTTCAGAACTTTTTCCACCTTTAATGTGACCTATAAACTACACAACTCAATTGAAAAATAAACTGAAATATTTAAGGTGGAGGGAAGTAAACAAAAAAAAAACTAAAATAATGTGGTTGCATAAGTGATTATAACTGGGGATGTAGATGTGTTCAGAATTAAGCAATCACATTCAAAACCATGTTAAATAAGAGTCATCACACACCTGCCATAATTTAAAGTGCCTCTGATTAACCCTGAATTAAAGTTCAGCTGTTCTAGTAGGTCTTTCCTGACATTTTTTTAGTCGCGTCCTACACAAAAGCCATGGTTCGAAGAGAGCTTCCAAAGCATCAGAGGGATCTCATTGTTAAAAGGTATCAGTCAGGAGAAGGGTACAAAAGAATTTCCAAGGCATAAGATATACCATGGAACACAGTGAAGACAGTCATCATCAAGTAGAGAACATATGGCACAACAATGACATTACCAAGAACTGGATGTCCCTCCAAAATTTATGAAAAGATGAGAATAAAACTGGTCTGGGAGGCTACCAAGAGGCCTACAGCAACATTAAAGGAGCTGCAGGAATATCTGGCAAGTACTGGCTGTGTGGTACATGTGACAACAATCTCCTGTATTCTTCATATGTTTGGGCTTTGGGGTAGACGGCAAGACGGAAGCCTTTTCTTATGAAGAAAAACATCCAAGCCCAGCTAAATTTAGCAAAAACAGATCTGAAGTGTCCCAAAAGCATGTGAGAAAAGGTGTTATGGTCTGATGAAACCAAGGTTGAACTTCTTGGCAATAATTCCAAAAGATATGTTTGGTGCAAAAACAACACTGCATATTACCAAAAGAACACCATACCCACAGTGAAACATGGTGATGGCAGCATCATGCTTTGGGGCTGTTTTTCTTCAGCTGGAACTGGGGCCTTATTCAAGGTAGAGGGAATTATGAACAGTTCCAAATACCAGTCAATATTGGCACAAAACCTTCAGGTTTCTGCTAGAAAGCTGAACATGAAGAGGAACTTCATCTTTCAGCATGACAACGACCCAAAGCATACATCCAAATCAAAAAAGGAATGGCTTCACCAGAAGAAGATTAAAGTTTTGGAATGGCCCAGCCAGAGCCCAGACCTGAATCCAATCCAAAATATGTGGGGTGATCTGAAGAGGGCTGTGGACAGGAGATGCCCTCGCAATCTGATAGATTTGGAGTGTTTTTGCAAAGAAGAGTGGGCAAATCTTGCCAAGTCAAGATGTGCCATGCTGATAGACTCATACCCCAAAATACTGAGTGCTGTAATAAAATCAAAAGTTGCTTCAACAAAGTATTAGTTTACACACTTATGCAACCATATTATTTTTTTTTCTTACTTCCCTTCACCTAAAAGATTTCAGGTTGTTTTTCAATTGAGTTTCATAGTTTATAGGTCACATTAAAGGTGGATAAAGTTCTGAAATTATTTTTCTTTGTCTCATTTTTTTAAATCAGAGAAACCTGCCATTTTAACATGGGTGTGTAGACTTTTTATATCCACTGTATATATATATATATATATATATATATATATATATATATAAAATTAAATAATCCCAGCTAATGAATCTTAGTAATGAATATAACAAATTATTTTAATGGTTACACATAAATTCAGACACTATCTGATAATTTATTGGGTGACTCCCGATAAATTTATCCTGGACAGCGATCGATATATATTTCCTTTATGCTATTTAATTTTCAAAGTGCATAGTTTCTTTCAGGATTGAGGAGTACACCCTACTATTAAAGTGTCAGCTCTGTTTGCTTTTTTGTATACAGAATATTAGAATACGCTATTTGCTGAGGCTTCCACATATCTGTAATTTCGTTCAGCTTTGAAGAAGAATGACGTGCATAGGTGTGCTTGTAATGTGGATGAGATGTGTATGCATAGTCCAATGAGCTTAGAACTTTACCGGTTTAAATGATACCTTCCACCTAGCACCTGCACATTTCCTTGACAAAGGGGCGGAGTCCCCGAAACGCGCGTCTGATTCAGCGTGGACGCTGACACCTGTTCCTACCTGTGCTGTTTGAGCAACCCTGCATGCTGACAGTTTACGGCTTCCCGGACGGAGAAAGCGAGAGAGGAACACTCTATACATTCGGCTTGCTATCCATTGCCACACTGAAGATTTCAACCAAGTCTCACGGTAATACGGACTGACTCAGGTAAATGGCGAGGAATTTCATCAGCTACAAACAAGGTACCGCAATTGAACCCCCTGGCTTGGGTTATTTATTAAGTATCTGGATGCATATGCTATATCAGCTGATTATCAGCGGAGTGACTGTTTGTAGTGAACCCCCTGGCTTGGGTTATATACGAAGCACCTGGGCTTTAAGTTATTGGAGGGTATTTTCCGTGAGTGAAGATTCACTATACAAGCGTGTGAGGTTAGATGAGCAGCTGAGGATTACCTCGCTTAGCAACAGCCGTTTGCATATCAGAAGTGGGGATTGCCCATATGGAAATTGGGGATTTCTGTGTGACTATATAACACAGACTTTTGGCACTATCAGTATCCAGTTATATATCAAGTTTTTTTTTTATAGGATATTGCATGCTACAATTATCTGGACTGCACTTTAACATATTATAATATATCCGGATGCAAGTTTATGACTTTGCGGTACTATATTTTCAATTATATTGGATACAAAGTATCAAATTTTTTTCATATTTTTTTCACGTCTTTTTGAAGTGATACCATTATACCAAAGTCTCTCTCACAGGTTATGTGACAGGTGCTGCTGTCCTACACTCCCTGGGGACGCCCTGGGGGTGCATTTACATTGTTGTTGTTTGGTTTATTTGTAATTTCTTTGTGTATTTATGTATGAATGTTGCTTGCAGATGTGTGGATTGGTGGATGGGGTTTTGTGTGGATCTGTGTGAGCGCATCTTTGATCTTCTCCCATTATTTGTTATGCATTATTAGATAGTGTCTGAATTTATGTGTAACCATTAAAATAATTTGTTATAATCATTACTAAGACTCATTGGCTGGGATTATTTAATTTTATATTATTATTGAGTTGAGGACCAGACTCCATCCCGTGCCGGAGCAATTTTGATACTGTTAGGGTGGTGCTGTCACCTTGGTATTATAATATATATATATATATATATATATATATATATATATAAAAACATAATTTATGTAAGAACTTACCTGATAAATTCATTTCTTTCATATTAGCAAGAGTCCATGAGCTAGTGACGTATGGGATATACATTCCTACCAGGAGGGGCAAAGTTTTCCAAACCTCAAAATGCCTATAAATACACCCCTCACCACACCCACAATTCAGTTTAACGAATAGCCAAGAAGTGGGGTGATAAGAAAAAAGTGCGAAAGCATATAAAATAAGGAATTGGAATAATTGTGCTTTATACAAAAAAATCATAACCA
This sequence comes from Bombina bombina, assembly GCF_027579735.1. Taxonomy (NCBI): domain Eukaryota; kingdom Metazoa; phylum Chordata; class Amphibia; order Anura; family Bombinatoridae; genus Bombina; species Bombina bombina. Next base: position 784,004,816 of record NC_069503.1, on the reverse strand, counting down.
CCACAAAAAAGGGCGGGCCTCATGGACTCTTGCTAATATGAAAGAAATGAATTTATCAGGTAAGTTCTTACATAAATTATGTTTTCTTTCATGTAATTAGCAAGAGTCCATGAGCTAGTGACGTATGGGATAATGACTACCCAAGATGTGGATCTTTCCACACAAGAGTCACTAGAGAGGGAGGGATAAAATAAAGACAGCCAATTCCTGCTGAAAATAATCCACACCCAAAATAAAGTTTAATGAAAAACATAAGCAGAAGATTCAAACTGAAACCGCTGCCTGAAGTACTTTTCTACCAAAAACTGCTTCAGAAGAAGAAAATACAACAAAATGGTAGAATTTGGTAAAAGTATGCAAAGAGGACCAAGTTGCCGCTTTGCAAATCTGATCAACCGAAGCTTCATTCCTAAACGCCCAGGAAGTAGAAACTGACCTAGTAGAATGAGCTGTAATCCTATGAGGCGGAGTCTTACCCGACTCAACATAGGCAAGATGAAATAAAGATTTCAACCAAGATGCCAAAGAAATGGCAAAAGTTTTCTGGCCTTTCTAAAACCGGAAAAGATAACAAATAAACTAGAAGTCTTTCGGAAAGACTTAGTAGCTTCAATATAATATTTCAAAGCTCTAATAACATCCAAAGAATGCAACGATTTCTCCTTGGAATTCTTAGGATTAGGACATAATGAAGGAACCACAATGTCTCTACTAATGTTGTTGGAATTCACAACTTAGGTAAAAATTCAAAAGAAGTTCGCAACACCGACTTATCCTGATGAAAAATCCGAAAAGGAGACTCACAAGAAAGAGCAGATAATTCAGAAACTCTTCTGGCAGAAGAGATGGCCAAAAGGAACAAAACTTTCCAAGAAAGTAATTTAATATCCAATGAATGCATAGGTTCAAATGGAGGAGCTTGAAGAGCCCCCAGAACCAAAATCAAACTCCAAGAAGGAGAAATTGACTTAATGACAGGCTTTATACGAACCAAAGCTTGTACAAAACAATGAATATCAGGAAGAATAGCAATCTTTCTGTGAAAAAGAACAGAAAGAGCAGAGATTTGACCTTTCAAGGAACTTGCGGACAAACCCTTATCTAAACCATCCTGAAGAAACTGTAATATTCTCGGTATTCTAAAAGAATGCCAAGAAAAATGATGAGAAAGACACCAAGAAATTCAAGTCTTCCAGACTCTATAATATATCTCTCTGGATACAGATTTACGAGCCTGTAACATAGTATTAATCACAGAGTCAGAGAAACCTCTTTGACCAAGAATCAAGCGTTCAATCTCCATACCTTTAAATTTAAGGATTTCAGATCCTGATGGAAAAAAGGACCTTGAGACAAAAGGTCTGGTCTTAACGGAAGAGTCCACGGTTGGCAAGAGGCCATCCGGACAAGATCCGCATACCAAAACCTGTGAGGCCATGCCGGAGCTACCAGCAGAACAAACGAGCATTCCTTCAGAATCTTGGAGATTACTCTTGGAAGAAGAACTAGAGGCGGAAAGATATAGGCAGGATGATACTTCCAAGGAAGAGATAATGCATCCACTGCCTCCGCCTGAGGATCCCGGGATCTGGACAGATACCTGGGAAGTTTCTTGTTTAGATGAGAAGCCATCAGATCTATTTCTGGAAGTTCCCACATTTGAACAATCTGAAGAAATACCTCTGGGTGAAGAGACCATTCGCCCGGATGCAACGTTTGGCGACTGAGATAATCCGCTTTCCAATTGTCCATACCTGGGATATGAACCGCAGAGATTAGACAGGAGCTGGATTCCGCCTAAACCAAAATTCGAGATACTTCTTTCATAGCCAGAGGACTGTGAGTCCCTCCTTGATGATTGATGTATGCCACAGTTGTGACATTGTCTATCTGAAAACAAATGAACAACTCTCTCTTCAGAAGAGGCCAAGACTGAAGAGCTCTGAAAATTGCACGGAGTTCCAAAATATTGATCGGAAATCTCACCTCCTGAGATTCCCAAACCCCTTGTGCCGTCAGATACCCCCACACAGCTCCCCAACCTGTAAGACTTGCATCTGTTGAGATTATAGTCCAGGTCGGAAGAACAAAGAAGCCCCCTGAACTAAACGATGGTGATCTGTCCACCATGTCAGAGAGTGTCGTAAAATCTGTTTAAAGATATTAATTGAGATATCTTTGAGTAATCCCTGCACCATTGGTTCAGCATACAGAGCTGAAGAGGTCGCATGTGAAAACGAGCAAAGGAGATCGCATCTGATGCGGCAGTCCTAAGACCCAACATTTCCATGCATAAGGCTACCAAAGGGAATGATTGTGACTGAAGGTTTTGACAAGCTGATATCAATGTTAAACTTCTCCTGTCTGACAAGGACAGAGTCATAGACACTGAATTTATCTAGAAACCTAAAAAGGTTACCCTTGTCTGAGGAATCAATGAACTGATTGGTAAATTGATCCTCCAACCATGAACTTGAAGAAACAACACAAGTCGATTCGTATGAGATTCTTCGAAAATGAGAAGACTGAGCAAGTACCAAGATATTGTCCAAATAAGGAAATACCAAAACCCTATTCTCTGATTACAGAAAGAAGGGCACCGAGAACCTTTGAAAAAAATTCTTGGAACTGAGGCTAGGCCAAACGGTAGAGCCACAAAACTGGTAATGCTTGTCTAAAAAGAGAATCTCAGACACTAAAAGTGATCTGGATGAATCGGAATATGCAGATACACATCCTGTAAATCTATTGTAGACATATAATGCCCTTGCTAAACAAAAGGCAGGATAGTCCTACAGTAACCATCTTGAATGTTGGTATCCTAACATAACGATTCAATAATGATAGATCCGGAACTGGTCTGAAGGAATTGACCTTCTTTGGTACAATGAAGAGATAAAATAAAACCCCAGCCCCTGTTCCAGAACTGGAACTGGCATAAATACTCCAGCCAACTCTAGATCTGAAACACATTTCAGAAATGCTGAGCCTTTGCTGTGTTAACTGGGACACGGGAAAGAAAAGAATCTCTTAGCAGGAGGCCTTAACTTGAAGCCAATTCTGTACCTTTCTGAAACAAAGTTTCTGAAACCAGAGATTAAGAACGGAATTGATCCAAATTTCTTTGAAGAAAACGTAATCTGCCCCATACCAGCTGAGCTGGAATAAGGGCCGCACCTTCATAGGTACTTAGGAGCTGGCTATAGGTTTCTATAAGGCTTGGATATATTCCAAACTGGAAATAGATTCCAAACTGATACCGCTCCTGAGGATGAAGGATCAGGCTTTTGTTCCTTGTTGTGAGGAAAGGAACGAAAAATGATTATTTACCCTGGAAAGAAAGGGAAAGCAAAGTTGACTTAGAAGACATGTCAGCATTCCAAGTTTAATCCATAAAGCTTTTCTAGCTAAAATAGCTAGAGACATATACCTGACATCAACTCTAATGATATCAAAAGAAGGTATCACCAATAAAATTATTAGCATGTTATAGAATAATAATAATGCTATAAAATTATGATCGGTTACTTGTTGCGCTAAAGCTTCTAACCAAAAAGTTGAAGCTGCAGCAACATCCGCTAAAAATATAGCAGGTCTAAGAAGATTACCTGAACATAAGGAAGCTTTTCTTAGAAAGGATTCAATTTTCCTATCTAAAGGATCCTTAAATTAAGTACTATCTGCCGTTGGAATAGTAGTACATTAGCAGGAGTAGAGACAGCCCCATAACCTTAGGGATTTTTGTCCCAAAAAACTCTAATCTGTCAGATGGCACAGGATATAATTTGCTTAAACGTCTAGAAGGAGTAAATAAATTACCCAAATTATTCCATTCCCTGGAAATTACTTCAGAAATAGCATCAGGGAGATAAAACACTTCTGGAATAACTACAGGAGATTTAAAAACCTTATTTAAACGTTTACATTTAGTATCAAGAGGACCAGAATCCTCTATTTCTAATGCAAATAATACTTCTTTAAGTAAAGAACGAATAAATTCCATCTTGAACAAATACAAAGATTTATCAGCATCAACCTCTGAGACAGAAACCTCTGAACCAGAAGAACCATTATCAGTATCAGAAGGATGATGTTCATTTAAAAATTCATCTGAAAAAAGAGAAGTTTTAAAAGACTTTTATGTATACTAGAAGGAGAAATAACAGACATAGCCTTCTTAATGGATTTAAAAAATAAAATCTCTTATGTTATCAGGAACACTCTGAAAATTAGATGTTGACGGAACAGCAACAGGTAATGTAACAGTACTAAAGGAAATTCTATCTGCATTAATAAGTTTGACATGACATGCAATACAAATAACAGCAGGAGAAACAGATACCAAAAGTTTATAGCAGATACACTTAGCTTGGTAGCTCCAGCACTGTGCAGTGATTTTCCTGAAGTATCTTCTGACTCAGTTGCAACGTGGAACATCTTGCAATATGTAAAAGAAAAAAACAACATATAAAGCAAAATTGATCAAATTCCTTAAATGACAGTTTCAGGAATGGGAAAAAAATGCCAGTGAACAAGCTTCTAGCAACCAGAAGCAATAAATAATGAGACTTAAATAATGTGGAGACAAAAATGACGCCCATATTTTTTAGCGCCAAAAAAGACGCCCACATTATTTGGCGCCTAAATGCTTTTGGCGCCAAAAATGACGCCACATCCGGAACGCCGACATTTTTGACGCAAAAAAAACGTCAAAAAATGACGCAACTTCCGGCGACACGTATGACGCCGGAAACAGAAAAAAATTTTTGCGCCAAAAAAGTCCGCGCCAAGAATGACGCAATAAAATGAAGCATTTTCTGCCCCCGCGAGCCTAACAGCCCACAGGGAAAGTCAAATTTTTTAAGGTAAGAAAAAATGTTTGAAACAAATGCATTTATCCCAAATATGAAACTGACTGTCTGAAAAATAAGGAAAGTTGAACATTCTGAGTCAAGGCAAATAAATGTTTGAATACATATATTTAGAACTTTATAAATAAAGTGCCCAACCATAGCTTAGAGTGTCACAGAAAATAAGATTTACTTACCCCAGGACACTCATCTACATGTTTGTAGAAAGCCAAACCAGTACTGAAACGAGAATCAGCAGAGGTAATGGTATATATAAGAGTATATCGTCGATCTGAAAAGGGAGGTAAGAGATGAATCTCTACGACCGATAACAGAGAACCTATGAAATAGACCCCGTAGAAGGAGATCACTGCATTCAAATAGGCAATACTCTCCTCACATCCCTCTGACATTCACTGCACGCTGAGAGGAAAACCGGGCTCCAACTTGCTGCGGAGCGCATATCAACGTAGAATCTAGCACAAACTTACTTCACCACCTCCATCGGAGGCAAAGTTTGTAAAAACTGAATTGTGGGTGTGGTGAGGGGTGTATTTATAGGCATTTTGAGGTTTGGGAAACTTTGCCCCTCCTGGTAGGAATGTATATCCCATACGTCACTAGCTCATGGACTCTTGCTAATTACATGAAAGAAATTATTTTTCTTCTTCTTTTTTAAACATTTTAATTTGACTGAAAATGAGCCCTGCTCCTGTCCAGGAATCCATTACAGGCATATAGCAGTAGGGGTGGGGGCTGCTCCTTTCAGAAATGCTGTGCCTTGCTGATATAAAATACATTGTAGATGCAGTTAAGTTAACCCAGCCGCTAATAGCAGAGGGGACTGCAGTTTTAGCCTTTTTGGGAGCCGTGGGGTTAACTGCATCTGCTATGTATTTAAGCTGTTTCTCAGAGAGCAGGAGATTGTGTGGGAGGTTCCACAATGTTTATATACCCTAAGTTACAGACTGCAGACGTCCCTAGGGGGAAATATAAGTAAGTGGCTTTCTCTCCTGTTCATTCCTGCATGGGTTCTGCTTTTAGATTTCTAGATTGATCGGCTGCTTCTCAGAACAGAAAGTGAAAGTAAAAGAGCCATTTTACAAATGTGTGCTAAAAGCAGCCACTAGATGGAGCTGGTTTGCAAGAAATCACAAAAAAATGAATGTATTACAGCCACTTCTAAAGGAATTTTTTTATGTAGGAAAAAATTGCGACTCCTCGCGGTTTTAAAATCGCGGCGATTAATCGTGGTTTTAAATCGCATATGCGATTAATCGTGCAGCTCTAGTCCTCATATAGAATATAGTAAGACACTGCAATACTGCTCAAAGTTTGCTTTAGCTGTGGATGTAAAACCAAACAATACAACATATGTTATCAAGGTTTTAAATGTATCCTTTAGGGGCAGCAAACAATGTATTTGTTATTATACACTTTTAGTGCAGGAAATTAATATATTCAGACTCACAATCAGAAGAAAGGAAATATCTTGCTCCTTGCAGATTCTGATAGTGCTTTCTATCACCACAGAGTTACAAAAGCTCAAAACAGCCATAGAGTTACAAAGACTCAATAAATCATAAAACTTAAATATGAGATTTCCAAGACACCATGTGGAGCTGTATAGTTCTTACAGAAATAAACGATGGGCAAGCCAAAGTGCCATGAAAAGGCGATTTTTAAAATATATATATATATATATATAAAAAACACAATTTATGCTTACCTGATAAATGTATTTCTTTCTGGATATGGTGAGTCCACAACGTCCTCAATTACTAGTAGGAATATCACTCCTGGCCAGCAGGAGGAGGCAAAGAGCACCACAGCAAAGCTGTTAAGTGTCACTCCTGTACCCATAATCCCCAGTCATTCGACCAAAGGGAAATGGAAAAAAGGAATAACATAAAGGTGTAGAGGTGCCTGAGGTATAGTCAAAATAACTGTCTTAAATACAAGGGTGGGGTCGTGGACTCACCATATCCGGAAATAAATACATTTATCAGGTAACCATAAATTTTGTTGTCTTTCCTAAGATATGGTGAGTCCACAACATCCTCAATTACTAGTGGCAACCAATACCCAAGCTAGAAGACACAGTTGACAAGGGAGGGATAACAAGACAGGCAGGCCTAAACAGAAGGCACCACTGCTTGAAGAACCTTTCTCCTAAAAAAAGGCAGAAGAGGCAAAAGTATCAAATTTGGAAAAAGTGTGCAGAGGGGACCAAGTTGCAGTCTTGCTAATCTGTTCCACAGAAGCTTCATTTTTGAAAGCCCAAGAAGAGGAGACAGCCCTGGTGAAATGAGCTGTAATTCTCTCAGAAGGCTTCTGACCAGTGAAAGAGAAGTAGCAGTAGCTTTCGGACCCTTATGCTTTCCTGAGAAACAAACAAACAGGGCAGAAGACTGATGAAAATTCCTTAGTCGCCTGCAGATAGAACTTAAGAGCACGCACAACATCCAAATTGTGCAACAGATGTTCCTTATGAGAAGGAGGATTAGGACAGAGAGAAAGAACAACAATTTCCTGATTAATATTTCTGTTCGAAACCACTTTAGGGAGAAATCCCAATTTAGTATGAAGAACAACCTTATCAGAATGAAAAATAAGGTAAGGCGAATCACACTGCAAATCCGAGAGTTCCAAGACTCTCCAAACAGAGGAGATAGCAACAAGAAACAAAACCTTCCAATATAACAACTTTATATCTATGGAATGCATAGACTCAAACGGAGCCTGCTGCAGAACTTTAAGAACAAGGTTAAGGCTCCAAGGAGGAGCAACAGACTTAAACACAGACTGGATTCTGACCAGGGCCTGACAAAAAGATTGAACATCTGGCACATCTGCCAGAATACTGACTGACTGAATCCCTTCTGCAGACCTTCCTGGAGAAAAGATAGAATTCTAGGAATCCTGACCCTACTCCAAGAGTAGCCCTTGGATTCACACCAATAAAGGTATTTACGCCATACCTTATGGTAAATCTTTCTAGTAACAGGCTTACGGGCCTGAATCAAGGTCTCAATGACCGACTAAGAAAAACCACGCTTAGACAGGACTAAGCGTTCAATCTCCAAGCAGTCAATTTCAGAGAAACAAGATTTGGATGGAGGAAAGGACCCTGAGTTAGAAGGTCCTTCCTCAGAGGAAACCTCCAAGGTGGAAGAGACATCTCCACTAGGTTTGCATACCAGATCCTGTGAGGCCACGCAGGGGCTGATAGAATTATTGATGCTCTCTCCTGCTTGATACGGGCAATGACTCATGCAAGGAGAGTAAACAGAGGAAACAGGGATGCTAGACTGAAATCCCAAGGAACCCCCAGAGCATCTATCAGGGTAACCTGTAGATCCCTTGACCTTGAATGGTACCTTGGAAGCTTGGTATTCTGCCAAGACGCCATCAGATCCAACTCCGGCACCCCCCATTTGAGGATTAACCTAGAGAACACCTCCGGATGGAGAGCCCACTACCTGGGATGAAATGTTTGTCTGTTCGGGAATTACACTTCCCAGCTGTCCACTCCTGGAATGTGGATGGCAGATAGACAGCAATTGTGAGCTTTTGCCCACTGAACAATCCGAGCCACCTCCTTCATGGCTAAGGAACTCCGAGTTCCTCCCTAATGGTTGATGTAAGCCACTGAGGTGATATTGTCTGACTGGAACCTAATAAACTGGGCTAAGGACAACTGAGGCCAAGCCATCAGAGCATTGTAAATCGATCTCAACTCCAGGATGTTTATGGGGAGAGCAGACTCCTCCCAAGTCCATAGTCCTTGCACCTTTAATGAGTCCCAGCCCAGCAAGCTGGCATCCGTGGTCACACCCAGGAAAGTCTCTGGAAGCATGTGCCATGAGACAGATGCTCCTGAGAAAGCCACCACAGGAGAGAGTCTCTTGTCGACTGATCTAGATCTATCCTCAGAGAGATCCGAATGGTCTCCGTTCCATTGCCTGAGCATGCATAACTGCAGAGCTCTCAAATGGAATCGAGCACAGGGAATGATGTCCATGGAAGTGACCATCAGACCAATTACCTCCATACATTGAGCCACTGATGGCCGAACAGTAGATATCCATCAGAAATATTTTCATAGATAGGGAATTTATTATGGTCCCTAAGAAAACTACACTTGTAGCTGGAACAAGGGAACTCTTTTACAGATTCACTTTCCAACCATGGGAACGTGGAAAAGACAACAAGATCTCTGTATGAGAGTTTGCTTGTTCAAAAGATGGAGCTTGAACCACTATGTCATCCAGGTATGGCGCTACAGCAATTCCCTGAGACCTGATCACTGCCATTAGAGCCCCCAGAAGCTTTGAGAAAATTCTGGGAGCTGTGACAAGGCCAAACTGAAAGTGTTTGTCTAGAAAGGCGAATCTCAGGAACTTGTGATGATCCCTGTGAACATGAAGATACACATCCTTCAGGTTTATGGTTGTCATGAGCTGACCCTCTTGGACTAAAGGAAGAATGGAACGACTAGTTTCCATCTTGAAGGACTGTACTCTGAGAAATTTGTTTAGACACTTCAAGTCCAGAATAGGTCGTAAAGTTCTCTTTTTGGGAACCGCAAACAGATTGGAATAGAAACCTAGGCCCTATTCCTGTACAGGAACTGGAACTATCACTCCCAGGGAGGAAAGATCCTGAGCACATTTCAAGAACGCCTCTCTTTTATCTGGTCTGCAGATAATCTTGAGAGGTGAAATCTGCCCCTGGGAAGAAAGGTCTTGAATTCTAATTTGTAACCCTGAGATACTATATCCAGAGCCCAAGGATCTTGGACATCTCGTACCCAAGCCCGATAAAACCAAGAAAGTCTGCCCCATACATGATCCGATTCTGGATCGGAGGCAAACCCTTCATGTTGATTTAGACTCAGCTGCGGGTTTCCTTAAAGGGACACTGTACCCAAAAATTTTCTTTCGTGATTCAGATTGAGCATGAAATTTTAAGCAAATTTCTAATTTACTCCTATTATCAAATGTTCTTCATTCTCTTGGTATCTTTATTTGAAATGCAAGCATGTAAGTTTAGATGCTGGCCCATTTTTGGTGAACAACCTGGGTTGTCCTTGCTGATTGGTGGATAAATCCATCCACCAATAAAAAAGTGCTGTCCAGAGTACTGAAACCAAAAAAAAGCTTAGATGCCTTCTTTTTCAAATAATGATAGCAAGAGAACGAAGAAAAATTGATAATACTAGTAAATTAGAAAGTTGCTTAAAATTGCATGCTCTTTCTGAATTACAAAAGAAAAAAATTGGGTACAGTGTCCCTTTAATTGCTTCCCCTTGTTCCAGGAATGATTGGGTTTCCAAAAAGACTTGGACTCTTCCTGCTTGGTAGAGGACGAGGAGGACTTTCCTTTGAAATAACGAAAGGAACGAAAATTACTCTGACAACCTTTAGATCTATTCTTCTTGTCTTGTGGTAGAAAAGACCCTTATCCACCTGTAATATCAGAAATTATTTCTGCCAGTCCAGGACCAAACAAGGTTTTACCCTTGTAAGGAATCGCTAGAAGCTTGGACTTAGAAGAAACATTGGCTGACCAAGATTTCAGCCACAATGCAATGCGGGCTAGTACAGCGAAGTCAGATATCTTGGTCCGAATGTGAGATTTCACCCTTAGAGGCTACCGAAGAATCTTCCTCATCAGACTTATGAGGAAGAGCAACTCGGGTAACAGAAGCAGGAGCAGAAACCTTACTATTGAATTGCCAAATTTCCTCTTGCGGTTTCCTTTTAACATAGGAAAGGCAGCTAATGCCGCAGATACCGCTGAAGATACCTGGGCAGCAATTTCTGCTTGCAAATAAACTCCTCCAGGAGGTTGAGAGGAACAGCAGGGCACTGTATGTGACGCCATAGAGGCTAGGGACATTTGAGGAGAAAGCTGTGGCATTGCCTGAACAACATTAACCTGAGAGACATTAGTTTTTGCATTAAGAATTTATCTTTACATTTTAATGTCCTCTTTACACATAAGGAACAAAATTGCATAGGGGAGACAATCTGGACCTCTGAACACAATAGACACGTATTCATAAAAGCAGCCTCCTGCTCTGTGTCGGATATGATCTACAAAAAAACAGTATAAAGAAATCCAAAAATAAAATCTTTACTGTCACTTTAAGAATTTTTTTTTTAAATATATGGTGTCACTTTAAATTATCTCCTGCTCAGAGCGGTAACAGTAACCTCTAGTGTCTGTTTAACAAAAATAAAACCTCACACTGTCAGCCTCTACACCTCAGCTAAACTTTCTGCTTGTAAAGAAAGCGTGAAAGAAAAACACAGCACGCTCAGACTAAACCCACCCTCCGGCTGCTGTAATACTGAGAGGACCAGCAAACTAGTTAAAAACGTACAGCCATAATATACCCTCTCCTGTGACAAAAGCGTTACCCAGCAGGCAAGTTAATACCAAACAGAGCCTGCTACAGTAACAGAACACACAGTCCCATAGAAACAAAAATGATTAGAGACACCAAAACAGTAATTTTAACCTCTTGAGTGTCAAACTCCTCTAAAGAGAATAAGGAGCCAGATAAAAAGAGGTTAACTCCTTCATTACCATAAGAAGGGTTAACCAATATAGAGTCTCCTTATCACATACATAATAGTGACTGCATTCTGCCATAAATCAATCCTACTAAGGATCTATTTATCCTCTTAAGGCTTCAGGTAATCTTTAAAGTGCTAGTCTCCAACCCAGAAGACAGAAAAGCACTTACCTGCAATCTAGCCGCCCGACAGTCAGACGGCTCATGCGGTGTGAAAGGACGCCACTCCTTACAGAGACCTGTGGAAAAAGGAAAGAACAGAGTAAACCTACTCTGGCTTTCTATACAAGGGCAGCAATATGTTAGGAAAATGTAGTGAGGCCCACCTCACAAGTTCCTAACTGCTTTAAAGCCACCACTGCCCTACTGAAGAGAGTGACGTGGAGTACGGCTAGACTCAAAAATTTAGCTTGTAGAGAAATATATTCCAATTTTCTTCAGACACCAAAATTTCACCTCCTCCATTGACAGTGGCAAAGAAAATGACTGGGGTTTATGGGTAGGGGAGTGACACTTAACAGCTTTGATGTGGTGCTTTTTGCCTCCTCCTGCTGGCCAGGAGTGATATCCCCACTAGTAATTGAGGACGTTATGGACTCACCATATCTTAGGAAATATTTTTTTTATATATATATATATGTGTAAATATATGTGTGTATTACAAATGTGATCTTTATTGTATGTAAAGATGTTAATGTCCCTTTAAGAGTGGATGGGATGTGTCTATGTTTATTAAATGGCTGATTTATTTACTGTTCTTTATTGTGTGCAATTAACAAGTGATATGCAATTTTAACTTTTATAAACAAGACAAGTTTATTATATATCTGATATTTAACGTCTACTTTTGTTTCAGCAGCATAAAAAGGCGTTTGTAAATAAACATTTATTTATTGTAATATCAATGAAGTAGAATACTGATATGCACTGTAATACATTAATGAAAAGAAGGTTTAACAATCAATGCTTCAGCTAAAATGCTAATCACATTGTACACCTACAATTCCTTAAGCACTGGAGTTTAGACTCAGCAGAGCTCGTCATGATGAAGCACTCACATGATTGAATTTGGATTAAAGAACAGAATAAATATGTCATTTTGTACTTACTTTGCACTCTACGTTTTGGTACAAACAATTCCTCAGAAGATGTAATGTAACTTTTAGATGTTTAAGGTGACCCTCTTCCTATAAAGATAAGCATAAAAACAAAAGAAGAAATATTAGGTCAATTAGAGATTCGTCAGAGCTCAGACACAGTAAGGCATACATAATAGCTCAAATAAAGAAACACAATATCTCCAACTATGAAAATAAGTGATATGAGGTCTATTTAAAATAGTAACAACAAATAAATAAAAATCTCTGTTCACTGAATAATACAAAAAACACTGCATTTTTTTCCAGCAACATTTTTTTCAAAATGAAAAGATCCCCATAAATAAACCAAAACAAGCAGAACAGACAAATCAATATTATCAGAAGAGAGTATTAGCATAGGCAGGTTTTAAACATCCCTAATCCATTTAAACAGAGAAAACATACAGTGTTGGCACCAATATTACTCTTTTAGGTAACATGTAATGTAGGATATGTATGTAAAATATCATACAAGCAATAAGCTGCACAAATATATTGCATAACAAAAGAGATCGCAGGAAAACCAAACAATTTTCCTTCTTCAAAATAACATATAAGGAAGAATAATTGATATTTTAGTTATACTGTGATTATGTGGCATGATTTGCTAAACCTATATAAAGCAGGGAACGGAATATCATATTTTAAAGCAGTGATGGCAAACTTCCAAACACATAGGGGCTGCAGATAAATATTTTAGAAGCCTTAAACTGATACTAAACCCATGATTCAGATAGAGCATGCAATTTTAAGCAACTTTCTAATTTACTCCTATTATCAATTTTTCTTTGTTCGCTTGATATCTTTATTTAAAAAGCAGGAATGTAAAGCTTAGAAACCGGACCAATTTAGGTTCAGCACCCTGGATAGTGCTTGCTTATTGGTGGCTACTATATGGACTTCTAAGCTTTACATTCCTTCTTTTTGAATACAGATAGCAAGAGAACGAAGAAAAAATTATTGGAGTAAATTAGAAAGTTACTTCAAATTGCATGCTCCATCTGAATCATTAAAGAAAAAAATTGGGTTTAGTATCCTTTATTTGGAATATTACTTTGTTGTTGAAGCACCCCGGGCAGGAGTTGTGAGTGCTAAACTGGAAGGAATTATATATATATATATATATATATATATATATAAAATCTCAAATAATAGCATAGGATAGGACGGACTGTCATGTAAACACTTATGTGACAATCCAAAGCTACATTAGACAACGAAGAATAAAAAATGTATCCCCAGTCAAATATATATATATAAATATATATATATAACACACAGAGAAAACCCAGCACTCACTTACAAGCTCTCAGCTAAGATTTAAAAGCAAAAATGAAAAGGTTAGTCACCGCATCTGGCCAAATGGGACAAGCTCTGGTACCACGTCAAGGTCCTTTCCAATACCTGAGACCCTAAAACAGCCACACAATGCAAGCTTTCAAATCCAAACAAACTGAAAACAAGGGAAGGGTGCACAGGAATATGTAACCACCCTAGACATATACAAAACACGGAAGGGAACTGCACTCTCATACCGGACAGGGTACACATCCCATGACCCTGCAACATGCTCAGCCCTGGGTGCCACTGGCACTCACAGGAAGCTGTGCTGTCCCCAGAGCCACAAGCAGTTAACCCCAGACAGGTCTGGGTGCAAGAACCATAGGGAAAATTACAAAACAAATTAATACAACACACAGAGAAAACCCTGCACCCTTCCCTTGTTTTCAGTTTGTTTGGATTTGAAAGCTTGCATTGTGTGGCTGTTTTAGGGTCTCAGGTATTGGAAAGGACCTTGACGTGGTACCTGAGCTTGTCCCATTTGGCCAGATGCGGTGACTAACCTTTCCATTTTTGCTTTTAAATCTTAGCTGAGAGCTTGTAAGTGAGTGCTGGGTTTTCTCTGTGTGTTGTATTAATTTGTTTTGTAATTTTCCCTATGGTTCTTGCACCCAGACCTGTCTGGGGTTAACTGCTTGTGGCTCTGGGGACAGCACAGCTTCCTGTGAGTGCCAGTGGCACCCAGGGCTGAGCATGTTGCAGGGTCATGGGATGTGTACCCGGTCCGGTATGAGAGTGCAGTTCCCTTCCGTGTTTTTTAAATATATATATATATATATAAATATATATATTTAATTTTTATTTATTTATTATTTACATCAGTTTCCGAGCACAGTTTACAAGGTCCTCCAGTTTTTTACGTTTGAGGCGAGAGTCTAGAATAGCCTCTACCTCAACATCCTCGTGATCAGAGAAACGTAAGGGAGGTTGTGGATCTCTATTATGATTGGAATGACAATTCGGGATATGGGGTTTCAACAGAGAGATGTGAAATTATGGATGTATTTTATAAGAATCGGGAAGATTTAAGATGACAGTAAAGGCATTTATAATTCTTTTTATAGGGAATGGACCGACAGATTGATTTCCTAGCTTCTTGGATGGGAGGACAAGTCCTAAGTGCTTTGTGGAAAGCCAGACTAAGTCTCCTATCTTATGTCAGAACTAGGTCTATACCTTAAGTCGTAGTAGTGTTTTGACATGATGTAGCTTCTGTTAAGTGAAGCTTTAATAGTTCCATTCCCTCTTTCAAAGTGGTGGTGTAATCAGTTGCAGCAGATTTGTTGTCAATATTAGATAAAGATATAGTTTTGGGATGGTACCCGTATGTAGTGTAGAAAGGAGTCATTTAACTGGGGCTGGATACAGAGTTATTATAAGAAAACTCAGCCACGGCTAAGAAAGAGAGCCAGTCATCCTGTAGGTGTGAAACATAACATCTAAGCTACTACTCAAGAATTTGATTTACCCTTTCTGTGAGTCCATTAGTTTGTTGATGATAATAAGTGGAAAGCCGGTAGTCGATCTTACGTATGTTACAAAGCGTTTTCAAGAAGAAGATGGTAAACTGGGTACCCTGATCAGTTATTATGGAAGAGGGTAACCCATGAAGTTTGACAATATGTGAGAGGAAAGCATTTTCTGTTTCTTTTGCAGTAGGTAAATGTTTCAGTCGAATGAAGTGAGCTAATTTTGTGAGATGGTCGATGACTACCAGAATAGTATTGTAATGCTGGGAAGGTGGGAGTTCAACAATAAAGTCCATAGAAACAGTTGACCATGGAGTGTCTGGAATAGGAATAGGAGTTAAATATCCAAAAGGTTTTTTTATGGTCAATTTTAATTCTGGCACATACAGTACACACAGAAAGTAACATATTCATGGATAGCTTGATCCATATTAGGCCACCAGAAATATCTCCAAATTAATCCAGTTGTTTTACGAACACCTGGATGTCCTGATAAGGGTGTATCATGGAAATGAGACAGTATTGAATCTCTAAGTGTTTGAGGTACATAAATCATGTTTTTGTTGTAGTATAAACCTGAAAGGCCTTTTTCCAGAAAAGTCATAGCTGGTGTGGCTTCAGTCTTTAAGGCTTTTAGAATTTCCTTTTCAAAGGAAGTTATGGTCCCTATGAATTTTTTAGGAGGTATGATGTGGGTTGTGTTATCTTTTACAGGTGTGAAATCATGAAGTCGAGACAATGCATCAGCTTTGATGTTGTGTGTTCCAGGTCGATAAGTGATGCGAAAATCGAATCTGTCCAAGAATAGGGTTCACCTTACTTGTCGAGAAGAAAGTGTTTTATTCTTTTTTAAATATTCGAGATTTTTGTGATCAGTGAATATTAGGAATGGCTTGGAGGTACCCGCCACAATGTGTCACCAGTTCTCCAGGGCTGAATTGATGGCAAGTAATTCTTTGTCTCTGACAAAGTAATATGTTTCAGCTGGTTGTATGGTTCTTGAATAGGCGGCTATAGGATGTTGTTTAGAGGAATGGTCACTGCGTTGTGATAGAATAGCACCATTACCTGAGTTAGAAGCATCAACTTCTACAATGAACTGGTTGTTATGGTTTGGAAGGTTTAGAATAGGAGCAGTAGTGAAGCTTTGCTTTAATTGTTGAAAGGATTGCTAAGCATCAGGAGTCCAAAGGAATTTTTCGTTCTGTTTAGTTAGGTTAAAGGTTTGATTACTGAGAAGTTAAGAATAAATTTCCTATAGAAATTTGAAAAACCTATAAATCTATTAAGAGATTTAAGGGATGTGGGTTTTTGCCAATTAGTAATTGCTGAGACCTTGTCTGGGTCCATTTGTATCTTGTCAAGGGAGATTATGTAACCAAGGAATTTAATTTTGTTGACGTGAAACTGACATTTTTCTCATTTCGCAAACAGCCTGTTGTCACGGAGGCGTGTGAGGACCCATCAAACGTGTTTTACATGTTCTTGGGTAGTCTTCGAGTAAATGAGAATGTCGTCAAGATAAATGACTACAGATATCTGTATATCTCTGTATTAAAATAAACCATATCTTGTTCTAAAAGCCGTCTTCGACTCATCTCCTTCCCTCATTCTAATAAGATTATATACCCCTTTTAGATCCAATTTAGTATAGATTGTGGCTTCATTGAGGCGTTCAAGGCATTCAGGGATGAGTGGAAGCGGGTATCGGTTTTTAATGGTAACTGTATTAAGAGCTCTGTAATTGATTATGGGCCTCAAAGTGTTGTCCCTATTTCTGACAAAGAAAATCCCTGCTGCTGCTGATGAGGTGGAGGGGGCAATTAAACTCATGTTTAGGTTTTCATCAAGATACTCACGTAGGTGTTCATTTAATGATAAGTTCATTTTGTGACAAAGGAAATATTTTACCAAAAGGTATTTGTGAACCAGGTACGGTATCAATGGGACAATCGTAAATCCTGTGTGGGGGTTGAGTTTCGGCTTCTTTAATATCAAAAACATCTTTTAAATCCTGATATTCAGGAGGCAACCTCAAGGCTGGAAATAGTGTGGCAGGGATAGCAACTAGTGTTATAGTATTGGGACTGAAGAGTTACGGTGTTATGTATCCAGTCTATGGAAGGGTTATGTTTGGATAACCAGGGGTATCCAAGAATAATGGTATGGAGTGAAGTGGGAATTATGTCAAATGTAGCAAACTCTTTGGAGTAATGAGTAGGAGGAGTATTGTGTGGTGAGTGATAGGACCATTATGAATAAAAGATCCGTCAATAACTTTCAAGAATAACTGGTTATGCTTCAATAACGTGGGAGTTTTATAAATTTTAACAAAATCTGAATCGATGAACAATCCAAATGCGCCTGAATCTATTATGGATTCAGTCTTTGCATGTTGGTAGTCCCACTGTAATGCAAAGAGAGAGTGAGTTGATAGTGAGTTTTGGTAGATGAGAGTGAATAATATATTCCTTACCCTTCTTCTGTCAGGTCAATATAGGACAGAAAGAGACAGTATGGTCCTTACTGGCACAGTACAAGCATAGATTGGCTATGTAACGTCTGATTTTTTCTTCTTGGGTAAGTGGACCTTTTATTGTGCCAATTACCTTGGGGGAAGAACATGAGGCAGATCTATCGGATATATAAGTTGGAGATCTTTTTTGTGAAGCATCAGAACTCAATCTTTCTGCATGCCTCACTCTTAATCTGCGGCCGAGCATTGTTAAAAGTTTAATTAAAGAATCAAGCGTTTCTGGCATTTCTAGATGGGAAATTTCATTTTTAAAAGATTTGGATAGTTCTAACCTGAATTGGTTTTTAAGACTAATCTGGTTCCATAAGGAATCCATGGACCACATTTGAAACTCCATTATATATTCTTCAACGGGACGTTTGCCTTGCTTTAAGGAGCGCAGTTTGGTCTCTGCATTTATTTGTTTGTTACGCTCTTCATATAGACTGGCCATAGCGGCAAAAAACCCGTCCAGTGATTCCAGTATGGGGTAGTTATTTTAAAAAAAAATGATTTGCCCAAGCCCTGCTCTCCATAGAGAACAAGAGGTGGCACGCATTCTTGAAATCCTTAAATTCTGACCTTTTGCCTGAAAATGGGTTTGGGGGATTTATACGTGGTTCGGGTGAGTCAGTGGTTTTAGGGGAAATCAAGTCTTTTATCAAACTCTTTAGTGTAGTGTTTTCAGCCTGAACTTCAGTCAGACCTCTTGCTAAATAATCAATCTTTTGATTTAGACTGGCAAATTGGGTGTTGATCTCATTTGGGTCCATTTCCCCAACCAAACTTTTTTAAGGCTTGAATATTATGTAAGAGTTATTTAAGAGTCCTAAAGAAATCTTTACAAATATATTTAGTAAAAATTAATGTTTTGTAGCTAAGTATAGAAAGACCCAAAATATACAGATACAGTAATGGGTAGACTCTATAATTAGCAGTTAGTCAAGTTTGAAAATATTCAGATTAGATCACACTGTATAGTATATGACCCATAAATATATGATAGATAGTATAAATGATGTTAGCTTAATCCGTCCTTGGAGGTACTGCAGTCAGATAGATTAAAAGAGGTAAGCGGAGTATTCAATTAGTACTGAATTGAGTACGGCTTATCATTAAATATCGCAGTAGTACCAGGTATCAAAGTTAAAGAAAATGTCTATTCTACAATGTATGCAGCAATACTTGCTGTTTTCCGGTGTAGAGGTAGGTGTGAGCATTCAGAGCTGATCTGACTGTTTGTTCAGAGCAGTGCCGTGGAGATGATTCAGCAAGCTGATGCGGAGACAAGTGCAGGGGAGTAGGCATGAGAAGAACCGGGGTCAGTTGGTGCACAACGCTTACAAGATGATCCGATGTAGACAGAAGCTGGGGAAGCACAGACCTAGGCACAGACCACCCAGAGCGGCAGTGAAGAGCAGACTAGCTTGCATAGGACTGCAGAGGAGATTCCGGTCACGTGACGACCAAGGAGCTGTAGCGGTTCGGAGGGAGAAATTGCGTCTGTGGAAATTGCAGTAACAAGTAGCTTGATAGGATCCGTAGAAGGTTGGTAGAAGATTTGAGTGCATAAGCACAAAGAGATCCTGACCTAAACAGTACTTAGGACAAAATATTCAAGTAAAGACTTAAGGCAGGAAGTGGCGTTAAATAGTGGAGGATAAGGAGGAGGTACCGTATTTAAAGGTACATTACAATAGTCCTGATAGTTTCCATTTTAAAAGATAGTATTCTTACAAATTTGTTTAAAGTTTTCAGATCCAAATTTGGTCTGAAAGTGTTTTTGTTCTTTGGGATAATGAAAAGATTTGAATAAAATCCCATCCCCCTGTTCCTGTTAAGGAACAATTACTCTCATATCTTCCAGAGATTGAAGAAAAGCTAGAGCTTTTATGGGATTCTTTGGAATATGGGACAGAAAAAAAACAAGCCTCCTGAAAGAGGTGTAATCTGCCCCTACCAGCAATACTGGATTGGGGGCCGTACCTTAATGCAGTTTTGTAGGCTGTAACAGATTTCTTATTCTGTTTTGATTTGTTACAATTTGCATTTTGTCTCCAGACTGAACCAGAGGAGCTGTGTTTAGCTGAGGAATCAGTTTTCTGTTATATATTCTGAGAAAAGGAATGAAAATGGTTAGGAGCTTTAATTTTCCATTTGACTTCTTGTCTTGAGGAAGAAAAGCATCTTTACCTCCATTAATAGTAGAAATAATAGAATCCAATTCAGACCTGAATCATTTCTTTACTTGAAAGGAAAGAGAAAGTAATACAGCTTTAGACACCATATAAGCATTCCAGGATTTAAGCCACAGGGCCCTCCTGGTAAAAATAGCTAAAGACATGCTTTCACATATCAAATACAGCATCACAAATTATTATTATTATTATCGGTTATTTGTAGAGCGCCAACAGATTCAGCAGCGCTATAAACAAAGGTGGAGTACAACAAAACAATTATAGGGATCAACTGGGTAGAGGGCCCTGCCAAGAGTTGCAATGTTGTAGTCAGCTCTTAGGAAGGTGATCTACAAGCAGCTGCACTCTTAGGCTTACATGCTAAGGGGGTTCAGGGGATAGCAATGGAGGAGTGGAACTGGTATAAAGTAAGGTTAGCATAGGTTGTATGCATCCCTGAACAGTAGAGTCTTTAGGGAGCGCTTGAAGCTTTCAAAACTAGGGGAGAGTCTTGTGGGGCAAGGCAGAGAGTTCCACAAGATGTGAGCCAGTCTGTAGAAGTCCTGTAAACGGGAGTACGATGAGGTAACCAGAGAGGAGGAGAGGAGAAGGTCATGAGCAGAGCGAAGGGGACGGGATGGAGAGTATCTGGAGACAAGGTCTAAGATATAGAGGGGAGCAGTGCAGTTGAGGGCTTTGTATGTCAGAGTAACATGTATGAAAGATGAGTCTGGCAGCGGCATTCATTATGGATTGTAAAGGAGCTAGGCGGCAGGTGGAGAGACCAGAGTTGCAGTAATCGAGGCGGGAAAGAATGAGAGAGTGGATTCAAATCTTAGTTCTGTCTTGTGTAAGGAAGTGTCTAATTTTAGAGATATTTTTAAGGTGGAAGCGGCAGGCTTTAGCCAAGGACTGAATGTGAGGAGTGAAAGAGAGATCGGAGTCAAATGTGACCCCGAGACATCAGGCATGCGGAGTAGGAGTAATGATGAAGTTGTCGACAGTTATAGAGAGATTGGGGGTGGAGATTTCGGAAGAAGGGGGGAAAATGAGGAGCTCAGTTTTGGAGAGATTTAGCTTGAGGTAGTGAGAGGACATCCAGGAAGAGATGTGAGAAAGACAGTTAGTGACACAGGTTAGCAAGGAAGGAGATAGGTCTGGTGCAGAGAAGTAGATTTTGGTGTCGTCGGCATACAAAAT
This sequence comes from Bombina bombina, assembly GCF_027579735.1. Classification (NCBI taxonomy): domain Eukaryota; kingdom Metazoa; phylum Chordata; class Amphibia; order Anura; family Bombinatoridae; genus Bombina; species Bombina bombina. The sequence continues at coordinate 783,983,539 of NC_069503.1, read as the reverse complement.
TATATTGGAAACCGTGGGACTTTATTAGGGAACCTAGTGATGACGTGTAAATTGAGAAGAGAAGGGGACCGAGGACAGAGTCTTGCGGTACTCCGACAGAAAGTGGTGACCGGGCAGAGGAGGCCCCAGAGAAGGCTACACTAAAGGTACGGTTTGACAGGTAGGAAGAGAGCCACAAAAGGGTTGTGTCACAGATGCCAAAGGATTGGAGGGTTTGGAACAAAAGAGGGTGGTCAACAGTGTCAAAGGCTGCGGACGGATCAAGGAGGATAAGCAGAGAGAAGTGGCCTTTTGATTTTGATGTAAGTAGGTCATTGGTAACCTTAACAATAGCTTTCTCTGTGGAGTGATGGGGACGAAATCCAGATTGCAGTGGGTCAAGAAGGGAGATTAACGTAAGGAAATGGGATTGGTGTGCATATACTAGTTTTTCAAGAAGCTTTGAGGCAAGAGGGAGGAGGGAAATAGGGCGGCATTTGGATGGGGAGGTAGGATCAAGGGAAGGTTTTTTGAGGATAGGTGTGACCAGTGCATATTTCAGCGATGAGGGGAATATACCGGTGCTGAGGGAGAGGTTGAAAATGTGTGTTAGTATGGGGTCAGGGTAGCAGAGAGGGAGGAGGGTAGCAGAGAGGGAGGGGAGTAGCTGTGAGGGGATAGGGTCAAGGGGACAGGTAGTGAGGTGAGAGCGCAGTATAAGTGCCGAAACTTCTTCCTCAGTAACAGGGGAGAATGAACTAAGTTTAAGGTTATGTGGGTTGTGGTTGAGAGAGCATTCAACGGGGGGATTGAATAGAATTATGTTGAGAGCTGATTTCATTTCTGAGTCAATTTTGTTATTGAAGTGGCTGGCAAAGTCTTGAGCTGATAGAGAAGTTGTATTAGGAGGTGGGGGAGGGTGGAGGAGAGTATTGAAAGTGGAGAACAGACGTTTTGGGTTTAAGGACAAATTAGAGATACAAGTAGAGAAGTAGTGTTGCATATGGAGATTAAGGGCAGAATAGTAGGAGTTCAGGATGAATTTGTAATGAAGAAAATCAGCTGAACTCTGAGATTTTCTCCAGTTTCGTTCAGCAGTACGGGAACATCTGCGTAAGTACTGTGTCAGAGGAGTATGCCAGGGCTGAGGATGAGTGTGTGATTTCCGAGCTATGGTAAGAGGGGCAAGATTGTCAAGGACGGATATAAGGGTGGAATTGTAGTGGCAGATAGATTGTTCAGTGCAGGAAAAGGAGGGGACGGATGAGAGGAGAGGTTTGAGGGAATTAGCAAGCTGTTGCTGATCTAAAGACATAATGCTTCTGTGAAGTTTGGTGTGAGGAGTAGAAGGAGGGAGAGTTGTAGGGAGGGATGATATGTTGCAAGTAAGGAAATGGTGGTCAGAAAGAGGAAAAGGAGAGTTTGTGAAGTTTAAAATAGTGCATTGATAGCTGAAGATCAGGTCAAGAGAGTGACCATCTTTGTGAGTGGGAGAATCAGTTCATTGTGACAGACCGAAAGAGGAAGTGAGTTGCAGAAGTTGTTTTGCAGATGAGGCAGTGGGATTGTCAAAATAGATGTTGAAGTCGCCAAGAATGAGGGCAGGGGTGTCTGAGGAAAGGAAAACAGAATTTATGTTTACCTGATAAATTACTTTCTCCAACGGTGTGTCCGGTCCACGGCGTCATCCTTACTTGTGGGATATTCTCTTCCCCAACAGGAAATGGCAAAGAGCCCAGCAAAGCTGGTCACATGATCCCTCCTAGGCTCCGCCTACCCCAGTCATTCGACCGACGTTAAGGAGGAATATTTGCATAGGAGAAACCATATGGTACCGTGGTGACTGTAGTTAAAGAAAATAAATTATCAGACCTGATTAAAAAAACCAGGGCGGGCCGTGGACCGGACACACCGTTGGAGAAAGTAATTTATCAGGTAAACATAAATTCTGTTTTCTCCAACATAGGTGTGTCCGGTCCACGGCGTCATCCTTACTTGTGGGAACCAATACCAAAGCTTTAGGACACGGATGAAGGGAGGGAGCAAATCAGGTCACCTAAATGGAAGGCACCACGGCTTGCAAAACCTTTCTCCCAAAAATAGCCTCAGAAGAAGCAAAAGTATCAAACTTGTAAAATTTGGTAAAAGTGTGCAGTGAAGACCAAGTCGCTGCCCTACATATCTGATCAACAGAAGCCTCGTTCTTGAAGGCCCATGTGGAAGCCACAGCCCTAGTGGAATGAGCTGTGATTCTTTCGGGAGGCTGCCGTCCGGCAGTCTCGTAAGCCAATCTGATGATGCTTTTAATCCAAAAAGAGAGAGAGGTAGAAGTTGCTTTTTGACCTCTCCTTTTACCGGAATAAACAACAAACAAGGAAGATGTTTGTCTAAAATCCTTTGTAGCATCTAAATAGAATTTTAGAGCGCGAACAACATCCAAATTGTGCAACAAACGTTCCTTCTTTGAAACTGGTTTCGGACACAGAGAAGGTACGATAATCTCCTGGTTAATGTTTTTGTTAGAAACAACTTTTGGAAGAAAACCAGGTTTAGTACGTAAAACCACCTTATCTGCATGGAACACCAGATAAGGAGGAGAACACTGCAGAGCAGATAATTCTGAAACTCTTCTAGCAGAAGAAATTGCAACCAAAAACAAAACTTTCCAAGATAATAACTTAATATCAACGGAATGTAAGGGTTCAAACGGAACCCCCTGAAGAACTGAAAGAACTAAATTGAGACTCCAAGGAGGAGTCAAAGGTTTGTAAACAGGCTTAATTCTAACCAGAGCCTGAACAAAGGCTTGAACATCTGGCACAGCGGCCAGCTTTTTGTGAAGTAACACAGACAAGGCAGAAATCTGTCCCTTCAGGGACCTTGCAGATAATCCTTTTTCCAATCCTTCTTGAAGGAAGGATAGAATCCTAGGAATCTTAACCTTGTCCCAAGGGAATCCTTTAGATTCACACCAACAGATATATTTTTTCCAAATTTTGTGGTAAATCTTTCTAGTTACAGGCTTTCTGGCCTGAACAAGAGTATCGATAACAGAATCTGAGAACCCTCGCTTCGATAAGATCAAGCGTTCAATCTCCAAGCAGTCAGCTGGAGTGAAACCAGATTCGGATGTTCGAACGGACCCTGAACAAGAAGGTCTCGTCTCAAAGGTAGCTTCCAAGGTGGAGCCGATGACATATTCACCAGATCTGCATACCAAGTCCTGCGTGGCCACGCAGGAGCTATCAAGATCACCGACGCCCTCTCCTGATTGATCCTGGCTACCAGCCTGGGGATGAGAGGAAACGGCGGGAACACATAAGCTAGTTTGAAGGTCCAAGGTGCTACTAGTGCATCCACTAGAGCCGCCTTGGGATCCCTGGATCTGGACCCGTAGCAAGGAACTTTGAAGTTCTGACGAGAGGCCATCAGATCCATGTCTGGAATGCCCCACAGCTGAGTGACTTGGGCAAAGATTTCCGGATGGAGTTCCCACTCCCCCGGATGCAATGTCTGACGACTCAGAAAATCCGCTTCCCAATTTTCCACTCCTGGGATGTGGATAGCAGACAGGTGGCAGGAGTGAGACTCCGCCCATAGAATGATTTTGGTCACTTCTTCCATCGCCAGGGAACTCCTTGTTCCCCCCTGATGGTTGATGTACGCAACAGTTGTCATGTTGTCTGATTGAAACCGTATGAACTTGGCCCTCGCTAGCTGAGGCCAAGCCTTGAGAGCATTGAATATCGCTCTCAGTTCCAGAATATTTATCGGTAGAAGAGATTCTTCCCGAGACCAAAGACCCTGAGCTTTCAGGGATCCCCAGACCGCGCCCCAGCCCATCAGACTGGCGTCGGTCGTGACAATGACCCACTCTGGTCTGCGGAATGTCATCCCTCGTGACAGGTTGTCCAGGGACAGCCACCAACGGAGTGAGTCTCTGGTCCTCTGATTTACTTGTATCTTTGGAGACAAGTCTGTATAGTCCCCATTCCACTGACTGAGCATGCACAGTTGTAATGGTCTTAGATGAATGCGCGCAAAAGGAACTATGTCCATTGCCGCTACCATCAACCCGATCACTTCCATGCACTGAGCTATGGAAGGAAGAGGAACGGAATGAAGTATCCGACAAGAGTCTAGAAGTTTTGTTTTTCTGGCCTCTGTCAGAAAAATCCTCATTTCTAAGGAGTCTATTATTGTTCCCAAGAAGGGAACCCTTGTTGACGGAGATAGAGAACTCTTTTCCACGTTCACTTTCCATCCGTGAGATCTGAGAAAGGCCAGGACAATGTCCGTGTGAGCCTTTGCTTGAGGAAGGGACGACGCTTGAATCAGAATGTCGTCCAAGTAAGGTACTACAGCAATGCCCCTTGGTCTTAGCACAGCTAGAAGGGACCCTAGTACCTTTGTGAAAATCCTTGGAGCAGTGGCTAATCCGAAAGGAAGCGCCACGAACTGGTAATGTTTGTCCAGGAATGCGAACCTCAGGAACCGATGATGTTCCTTGTGGATAGGAATATGTAGATACGCATCCTTTAAATCCACCGTGGTCATGAATTGACCTTCCTGGATGGAAGGAAGAATAGTTCGAATGGTTTCCATCTTGAACGATGGAACCTTGAGAAACTTGTTTAAGATCTTGAGATCTAAGATTGGTCTGAACGTTCCCTCTTTTTTGGGAACTATAAACAGATTGGAGTAGAACCCCATCCCTTGTTCTCTTAATGGAACAGGATGAATCACTCCCATTTTTAACAGGTCTTCTACACAATGTAAGAATGCCTGTCTTTTTATGTGGTCTGAAGACAACTGAGACCTGTGGAACCTCCCCCTTGGGGGAAGTCCCTTGAATTCCAGAAGATAACCTTGGGAGACTATTTCTAGCGCCCAAGGATCCAGAACATCTCTTGCCCAAGCCTGAGCGAAGAGAGAGAGTCTGCCCCCCACCAGATCCGGTCCCGGATCGGGGGCCAACATTTCATGCTGTCTTGGTAGCAGTGGCAGGTTTCTTGGCCTGCTTTCCCTTGTTCCAGCCTTGCATTGGTCTCCAGGCTGGCTTGGCTTGAGAAGTATTACCCTCTTGCTTAGAGGACGTAGCACTTTGGGCTGGTCCGTTTCTACGAAAGGGACGAAAATTAGGTTTATTTTTTGCCTTGAAAGGCCGATCCTGAGGAAGGGCGTGGCCCTTACCCCCAGTGATATCAGAGATAATCTCTTTCAAGTCAGGGCCAAACAGCGTTTTCCCCTTGAAAGGAATGTTAAGTAGCTTGTTCTTGGAAGACGCATCAGCCGACCAAGATTTCAACCAAAGCGCTCTGCGCGCCACAATAGCAATTGCGAAAAAACATGAAGCAATTGTTCAAAATTCACCAAATTTTCACCACAGTGTCTTAAAGCCTTAAAAGTATTGCACACCAAATTTGGAAGCTTTAACCCTTAAAATAACGGAACCGGAGCCGTTTTGAACTTTAACCCCTTTACAGTCCCTGGTATCTGCTTTGCTGAGACCCAACCAAGCCCCAAGGGGAATACGATACCAAATGACGCCTTCAGAAAGTCTTTTCTAAGTAACAGAGCTCCTCTCACATGCGACTGCATGCCATGCCTCTCAAAAACAAGTGCGCAACACCGGCGCGAAAATGAGGCTCTGCCTATGCTTTGGGAAAGCCCCTAAAGAATAAGGTGTCTAAAACAGTGCCTGCCGATATTATTATATCAAAATACCCAGATAAAATGATTCCTCAAGGCTAAATATGTGTTAATAATGAATCGATTTAGCCCAGAAAAAGTCTACAGTCTTAATAAGCCCTATTTTGAAGCCCTTATTTACGATCGTAATAAACATGGCTTACCGGATCCCATAGGGAAAATGACAGCTTCCAGCATTACATCGTCTTGTTAGAATGTGTCATACCTCAAGCAGCAAGAGACTGCTCACTGTTCCCCCAACTGAAGTTAATTGCTCTCAACAGTCCTGTGTGGAACAGCCATGGATTTTAGTGACGGTTGCTAAAATCATTTTCCTCATACAAACAGAAATCTTCATCTCTTTTCTGTTTCTGAGTAAATAGTACATACCAGCACTATTTCAAAATAACAAACTCTTGATTGAATAATAAAAAACTACAGTTAAACACTAAAAAACTCTAAGCCATCTCCGTGGAGATGTTGCCTGTACAACGGCAAAGAGAATGACTGGGGTAGGCGGAGCCTAGGAGGGATCATGTGACCAGCTTTGCTGGGCTCTTTGCCATTTCCTGTTGGGGAAGAGAATATCCCACAAGTAAGGATGACGCCGTGGACCGGACACACCTATGTTGGAGAAATAAGGTAGCAAGGCAGCCAAGTGATCTAGAAATTGAGTTGAGGAGCCAGGGGGTCGGTATATGACTGCAAAACGTACAGAGAGAGGGGAGAATAAGCAAATCATGTGGGTTTCGAATGAGGGAAATGTGAGGGAGGAGATAGGATGTATTTGTTGAAAGGTGCAACAAGAGGAAAGTAAAATACCTACACCACCTCCTTGTCTATTACCAGACCTAGGAGTGTGGCTGAAGTGGAGACCCCCATGTGACAGAGCAGCAGTGGATGCTGTGTCTAGGTGAGAGAGCCAGGTTTCTGTTAGGGCCAGAAGGTTGAGGGAGCGGGAGATGAAGAGGTCATGTATAGAAGTGAGCTTGTTGCAAACAGAGCGAGAGTTCCAGAGTGCGCAAGTGAAAGGGGTAGTGGCTTTGATGCATGAGGAATGTGAGTAAGGTTGCAGAGTTTTGTTTTCTGAGTCTATGGGACAGTACACAGGGATGTGCACGGCTAGGCACACCAGCAGTAAGTAAAAGCAATTGCAATTGCATAAGAAAACAAAAAGGTATATGAAACATAATATTACATAAGTACTTGCCTTGTGTCTTGCCCCTTTTCCAATACTTGTTCAATTCTTGTATAATTCTACTGATAATGCCTCATTTATAAAATGTTCACTTAATTCTTGTATAATTCTATTGATAATGCCTCATTTATAAAATGTTCACTTAATTCTTGTATAATTCTATTGATAATGCCTCACTTATAAAATGTTCACTTTGAAAATGTGAACATAAGTTGTTATAGCAATGCACAGCCTAGTGCAATGCACAGCCCAGACTAGTGTGAAATATATGCAGGCAGGGCAGTCAGCTGAGTCTACTAAATTTTGTTGATTGTTTAATCAAAGACAATTGGAAGGGCCAATTGGAAAGTTAGATTCTGGTCTGGTCAAGGTGAGATGTTAAGTAAACAGACAATACAATTTGGAGGGGGTTAAAACTGTGGCATAAGACAGCTATAAATTTTAGAATAATAGAAAGTATTGATAAGGATTGAGCATCACATGGCAATTAACAAAACATTAGAAGTAAGACATTGGATAATAGTACAACAAATGTGGGACTAAATTAACAAACTAAAATCATTTGCTCTATGTAAATAGTCACATACCAAAATAGAGTTACAGGAGAGGAAAAAAAAACAGAGTTCAGTGAATACTTTGCAGATTGACAAGGAATATATTCACATACCAAAATAGAGTTACAGGAGAGGAAAAAACCCAGAGTGCAGTGAATACGCTGCAGATTGACAACGAATATATTCACATACCAAAATAGAGTTACAGGAGAGGAAAAAACCCAGAGTGCAGTGAATACTATTTGCACTTTGAAGTAAACTTAATAGATGAAAACGTTCAGGGTCATTAGAAAACTGATGTGCAAGACTGGCTAAGCATTAAGTAGAAGCAGCAGCTATGTCTGCAATAGATATAGCTGGCATGAGTATATATCCAGTATGTAGAAAAGCCCTTCTTAGAAAATATTCTAATTTTCTGTTTAAAGAGTTATTAAAAGAAGTGCTGTCTTCTAAAGGATTAGTAGTATGTTTAGTTAGAGTGGAAATAGCTTTGGGAAGAAAAAAAAATACCCCCCCCCCCAAAAAAAAAAAACCCCCCACAAGGATGGGGTCTTGTGACCTCTCAACACCAATAAATTTTTTTTTATCAGGTAAGAATAAATTATGTTTTCTTTCATACAGGTGGTGAAAGTCTACGATCCTTTATTTTTGGGAAATAATACCCAAGCAGGAGTCCGAGTAATAACATAAAGGGGCGGAGAAAAAAGAAAAATCAAATGGAGACAATCCAAAGGCTGCTTTAGAAAAGGCAAAAACATCAAACTAGAAGAATTTAGTAAAAGTATGCAAAGAAGATCAAATTTGATCAACTGTAGCCTTATTCTTGAAAGCTCAAGAATTGGCAACTGACTTAGTAGAATGAGCAGTAATCCGCTGCAGTGGAGGCTGACCTACCTCCAAATAAGCTTTGTGAATCAAAAGTTTTAACCAAAATGCAAAAGAAACAGCAGAAGATTCCTAACCCTTCCTAGGACCAGAAAAAAAAGAACAAACTGAAGTTTGTCTAAAATCTTAAATAGCATCAATATAATATTTCAATGCTCTAACAACATTCAAATAATGCAAAGATCTTTCAGAAGCATTTTTAGGATTAGGATACAAAGAAGGAACATCAATCCCTCTGCTAATTTTGTCTGAAGAAACAACCTTAGGCAAAAAACATTAAATGACATGTAAAATAGCCTTATCCTGATGAAAAATCAGATGAGGATCACAAGAAAAAACAGGTAACTCAGAAACTCTTCTAGCAGAAGAAATTGCCAAAACAAATGACACTTTCCAAGAAAGTAGTTTAAATGTCCAATATATGCATAGGTTAAAAAGTAGGAGCCTGGAAAACTGTTAACACCGGGTTAATATTCCAAGGAGGAGAAATAGGCTTGATAACAGGTTTAATATGAACCAGAGCCTGAACAAAAACTATGATCAGGAAGATAAGCACTCCTTCTGTGGAACAAAACTGAAAGAGCAGAAATCTGCCCCTTCAGAGAACTGGCCCTTATACAGACCATCCTGCAAAATCTGCAGAATCCTAGGAATTCTGAAAGAATGCCAGGAAAAAACATGATTTATACATCATGAAATAAAGCCCTTTCAGACCTTACGATAGATTTTCCTAATTACAGGCTTACATGCCTGAATCAGGGTTTCAATCACAGAATCAGATAAAGGACTAGGCGTTCAATTGCCATGCCATCAAGTTCAGAGATTTGAGATCTGGATGGAAAAACGGACCTTGTGAAAGAAGGTATGACTGCAGAGGAAGAGGATTACAGACAACTTATCTAGCCTTATCTTGGAAACCACTCTGGGAAGAAGAACCAGAGACGGAAACAGATAAGCAGGCTGAAAAGACAAAGGAACTACTAGAGCATCCACTAACTCTGCCTCAGGATCCCTGAGCCTCACAAAGTACCTGGGGAGTTTGTTGTTGAAACAAGAGGCCATCAGATCTATTTCTGGGAGACCCCAAAGATCCACAATCTGATTGAACACATCCTGGTGAAGAGACCACTCCCATGGATGTAGAGATTGACAACTGAGAAAGTTCCAGTTGTTCACTCCTGGAATATGAATTGCAGAGTCTAGATAAGAATTGGCTTCTGCACAGGAGATAATCTGAGACACCTCCATCATAGCCAGGAAACAACGAGTTCCCCCTGATGGTTGATATAAGATACTTAGCGCTGCGGAACCTGTTTGCGCTCTACAAATAACGATAATAATAATACTGCTGTGACATTGTCTGTCTGGAAACAGAGATAAGACCCCTTTTTCAACATAGGCCAAACTTGAAGGGCCCTAAAACTTGCACTGAGTTCTAGAACAATGATTAGTAACCTCGCCTCCCAAGTATCCCAAACTTCCTGTGCTGTCAGAGACCCCAAAACAGCTCCCCAACCTGAATGTCTTGCATCTGTAGTGACCACAGTCCAGGTAGGATGAGCAAAAGAAGCCCCCTGTAAAAATAAACTGATTATCCAGCCAGTCAGGGACTGACTTGTATTGGGATCCAAAAATAACCTTTCAGACAGTCGAGTATAGTCTCTGCACTATTGGCGCAGCATAAAAAGCTGAAGAGGCCTGATCACACACAAAAGGGTACTCAGAACCTTTGTGAATATTCTTGGAGCTGTAGACAGACCAAAAGGGAAGAGTAACAAATGCCTGTCCAGAAAGGCAAACTTTAAATTATCTCTAAATAGGAACATGAAGGTAAGCATCCTTTAAATCTATTGTGGACATAAACTGATCATGCTGAACAAAAGGCAGAATGGTCTAAATAGTTTCAATTCTTAAAGATGGAATTCTTACAAACCTGTTCAGAACTTTAAGATTTAGTACTGGTCTGAAATTGCCTTCCTTCTTTGGAACAATGAAGAGATTTGAATAAAAACAGAATTTATGTTTACCTGATAAATTACTTTCTCCAACGGTGTGTCCGGTCCACGGCGTCATCCTTACTTGTGGGATATTCTCTTCCCCAACAGGAAATGGCAAAGAGCCCAGCAAAGCTGGTCACATGATCCCTCCTAGGCTCCGCCTACCCCAGTCATTCGACCGACGTTAAGGAGGAATATTTGCATAGGAGAAACCATATGGTACCGTGGTGACTGTAGTTAAAGAAAATAAATGATCAGACCTGATTAAAAAACCAGGGCGGGCCGTGGACCGGACACACCGTTGGAGAAAGTAATTTATCAGGTAAACATAAATTCTGTTTTCTCCAACATAGGTGTGTCCGGTCCACGGCGTCATCCTTACTTGTGGGAACCAATACCAAAGCTTTAGGACACGGATGAAGGGAGGGAGCAAATCAGGTCACCTAAATGGAAGGCACCACGGCTTGCAAAACCTTTCTCCCAAAAATAGCCTCAGAAGAAGCAAAAGTATCAAACTTGTAAAATTTGGTAAAAGTGTGCAGTGAAGACCAAGTCGCTGCCCTACATATCTGATCAACAGAAGCCTCGTTCTTGAAGGCCCATGTGGAAGCCACAGCCCTAGTGGAATGAGCTGTGATTCTTTCGGGAGGCTGCCTTCCGGCAGTCTCGTAAGCCAATCTGATGATGCTTTTAATCCAAAAAGAGAGAGAGGTAGAAGTTGCTTTTTGACCTCTCCTTTTACCGGAATAAACAACAAACAAGGAAGATGGTTGTCTAAAATCCTTTGTAGCATCTAAATAGAATTTTAGAGCGCGAACAACATCCAAATTGTGCAACAAACGTTCCTTCTTTGAAACTGGTTTCGGACACAGAGAAGGTACGATAATCTCCTGGTTAATGTTTTTGTTAGAAACAACTTTTGGAAGAAAACCAGGTTTAGTACGTAAAACCACCTTATCTGCATGGAACACCAGATAAGGAGGAGAACACTGCAGAGCAGATAATTCTGAAACTCTTCTAGCAGAAGAAATTGCAACTAAAAACAAAACTTTCCAAGATAATAACTTAATATCAACGGAATGTAAGGGTTCAAACGGAACCCCCTGAAGAACTGAAAGAACTAAATTGAGACTCCAAGGAGGAGTCAAAGGTTTGTAAACAGGCTTAATTCTAACCAGAGCCTGAACAAAGGCTTGAACATCTGGCACAGCTGCCAGCTTTTTGTGAAGTAACACGGACAAGGCAGAAATCTGTCCCTTCAGGGAACTTGCAGATAATCCTTTTTCCAATCCTTCTTGAAGGAAGGATAGAATCTTAGGAATCTTAACCTTGTCCCAAGGGAATCCTTTAGATTCACACCAACAGATATATTTTTTCCAAATTTTGTGGTAAATCTTTCTAGTTACAGGCTTTCTGGCCTGAACAAGAGTATCGATAACAGAATCTGAGAACCCTCGCTTCGATAAGATCAAGCGTTCAATCTCCAAGCAGTCAGCTGGAGTGAAACCAGATTCGGATGTTCGAACGGACCCTGAACAAGAAGGTCTCGTCTCAAAGGTAGCTTCCAAGGTGGAGCCGATGACATATTCACCAGATCTGCATACCAAGTCCTGCGTGGCCACGCAGGAGCTATCAAGATCACCGACGCCCTCTCCTGATTGATCCTGGCTACCAGCCTGGGGATGAGAGGAAACGGCGGGAACACATAAGCTAGTTTGAAGGTCCAAGGTGCTACTAGTGCATCCACTAGAGCCGCCTTGGGATCCCTGGATCTGGACCCGTAGCAAGGAACTTTGAAGTTCTGACGAGAGGCCATCAGATCCATGTCTGGAATGCCCCACAGCTGAGTGACTTGGGCAAAGATTTCCGGATGGAGTTCCCACTCCCCCGGATGCAATGTCTGACGACTCAGAAAATCCGCTTCCCAATTTTCCACTCCTGGGATGTGGATAGCAGACAGGTGGCAGGAGTGAGACTCCGCCCATAGAATGATTTTGGTCACTTCTTCCATCGCTAGGGAACTCCTTGTTCCCCCCTGATGGTTGATGTACGCAACAGTTGTCATGTTGTCTGATTGAAACCGTATGAACTTGGCCCTCGCAAGCTGAGGCCAAGCCTTGAGAGCATTGAATATCGCTCTCAGTTCCAGAATATTTATCGGTAGAAGAGATTCTTCCTGAGACCAAAGACCCTGAGCTTTCAGGGATCCCCAGACCGCGCCCCAGCCCATCAGACTGGCGTCGATCGTGACAATGACCCACTCTGGTCTGCGGAATGTCATCCCTTGTGACAGGTTGTCCAGGGACAGCCACCAACGGAGTGAGTCTCTGGTCCTCTGATTTACTTGTATCTTCGGAGACAAGTCTGTATAGTCCCCATTCCACTGACTGAGCATGCACAGTTGTAATGGTCTTAGATGAATGCGCGCAAAAGGAACTATGTCCATTGCCGCTACCATCAACCCGATCACTTCCATGCACTGAGCTATGGAAGGAAGAGGAACGGAAAGAAGTATCCGACAAGAGTCTAGAAGTTTTGTTTTTCTGGCCTCTGTCAGAAAAATCCTCATTTCTAAGGAGTCTATTATTGTTCCCAAGAAGGGAACCCTTGTTGACGGAGATAGAGAACTCTTTTCCACGTTCACTTTCCATCCGTGAGATCTGAGAAAGGCCAGGACAATGTCCGTGTGAGCCTTTGCTTGAGGAAGGGACGACGCTTGAATCAGAATGTCGTCCAAGTAAGGTACTACAGCAATGCCCCTTGGTCTTAGCACAGCTAGAAGGGACCCTAGTACCTTTGTGAAAATCCTTGGAGCAGTGGCTAATCCGAAAGGAAGCGCCACGAACTGGTAATGCTTGTCCAGGAATGCGAACCTTAGGAACCGATGATGTTCCTTGTGGATAGGAATATGTAGATACGCATCCTTTAAATCCACCGTGGTCATGAATTGACCTTCCTGGATGGAAGGAAGAATAGTTCGAATGGCTTCCATCTTGAACGATGGAACCTTGAGAAACTTGTTCAAGATCTTGAGATCTAAGATTGGTCTGAACGTTCCCTCTTTTTTGGGAACTATGAACAGATTGGAGTAGAACCCCATCCCTTGTTCTCTTAATGGAACAGGATGAATCACTCCCATTTTTAACAGGTCTTCTACACAATGTAAGAATGCCTGTCTTTTTATGTGGTCTGAAGACAACTGAGACCTGTGGAACCTCCCCCTTGGGGGAAGTCCCTTGAATTCCAGAAGATAACCTTGGGAGACTATTTCTAGCGCCCAAGGATCCAGAACATCTCTTGCCCAAGCCTGAGCGAAGAGAGAGAGTCTGCCCCCCACCAGATCCGGTCCCGGATCGGGGGCCAACATTTCATGCTGTCTTGGTAGCAGTGGCAGGTTTCTTGGCCTGCTTTCCCTTGTTCCAGCCTTGCATTGGTCTCCAAGCTGGCTTGGCTTGAGAAGTATTACCCTCTTGCTTAGAGGACGTAGCACTTTGGGCTGGTCCGTTTCTACGAAAGGGACGAAAATTAGGTTTATTTTTTGCCTTGAAAGGCCGATCCTGAGGAAGGGCGTGGCCCTTACCCCCAGTGATATCAGAGATAATCTCTTTCAAGTCAGGGCCAAACAGCGTTTTCCCCTTGAAAGGAATGTTAAGTAGCTTGTTCTTGGAAGACGCATCAGCCGACCAAGATTTCAACCAAAGCGCTCTGCGCGCCACAATAGCAAACCCAGAATTCTTAGCCGCTAACCTAGCCAATTGCAAAGTGGCGTCTAGTGTGAAAGAATTAGCCAATTTGAGAGCATTGATTCTGTCCATAATCTCCTCATAAGGAAGAGGATCACTATCGACCGCCTTTATCAGCTCATCGAACCAGAAACATGCGGCTGTAGCGACAGGGACAATGCATGAAATTGGTTGTAGAAGGTAACCCTGCTGAACAAACATCTTTTTAAGCAAACCTTCTAATTTTTTATCCATAGGATCTTTGAAAGCACAACTATCCTCTATGGGTATAGTGGTGCGTTTGTTTAAAGTGGAAACCGCTCCCTCGACCTTGGGGACTGTCTGCCATAAGTCCTTTCTGGGGTCGACCATAGGAAACAATTTTTTAAATATGGGGGGAGGGACGAAAGGAATACCGGGCCTTTCCCATTCTTTATTAACAATGTCCGCCACCCGCTTGGGTATAGGAAAAGCTTCTGGGAGCCCCGGCACCTCTAGGAACTTGTCCATTTTACATAGTTTCTCTGGGATGACCAACTTGTCACAATCATCCAGAGTGGATAATACCTCCTTAAGCAGAATGCGGAGATGTTCCAACTTAAATTTAAATGTAATCACATCAGGTTCAGCTTGTTGAGAAATGTTCCCTGAATCAGTAACTTCTCCCTCAGACAAAACCTCCCTGGCCCCATCAGACTGGGTTAGGGGCCCTTCAGAAATATTATTATCAGCGTCGTCATGCTCTTCAGTATCTAAAACAGAGCAGTCGCGCTTACGCTGATAAGTGTTCATGTTGGCTAAAATGTTTTTGACAGAATTATCCATTACAGCCGTTAATTGTTGCATAGTAAGGAGTATTGGCGCGCTAGATGTACTAGGGGCCTCCTGAGTGGGCAAGACTCGTGTAGACGAAGGAGGGAATAATGCAGTACCATGCTTACTCCCCTCACTTGAGGAATCATCTTGGGCATCATTGTCATTGTCACATAAATCACATTTATTTAAATGAATAGGAATTCTGGCTTCCCCACATTCAGAACACAGTCTATCTGGTAGTTCAGACATGTTAAACAGGCATAAACTTGATAACAAAGTACAAAAAACGTTTTAAAATAAAACCGTTACTGTCACTTTAAATTTTAAACTGAACACACTTTATTACTGCAATTGCGAAAAAACATGAAGGAATTGTTCAAAATTCACCAAATTTTCACCACAGTGTCTTAAAGCCTTAAAAGTATTGCACACCAAATTTGGAAGCTTTAACCCTTAAAATAACGGAACCGGAGCCGTTTTGAACTTTAACCCCTTTACAGTCCCTGGTATCTGCTTTGCTGAGACCCAACCAAGCCCAAAGGGGAATACGATACCAAATAACGCCTTCAGAAAGTCTTTTCTAAGTATCAGAGCTCCTTTCACATGCGACTGCATGCCATGCCTCTCAAAAACAAGTGCGCAACACCGGCGCGAAAATGAGGCTCTGCCTATGCTTTGGGAAAGCCCCTAAAGAATAAGGTGTCTAAAACAGTGCCTACCGATATTATTATATCAAAATACCCAGATAAAATGATTCCTCAAGGCTAAATATGTGTTAATAATGAATCGATTTAGCCCAGAAAAAGTCTACAGTCTTAATAAGCCCTTGTGAAGCCCTTATTTACGATCGTAATAAACATGGCTTACCGGATCCCATAGGGAAAATGACAGCTTCCAGCATTACATCGTCTTGTTAGAATGTGTCATACCTCAAGCAGCAAGAGACTGCTCACTGTTCCCCCAACTGAAGTTAATTGCTCTCAACAGTCCTGTGTGGAACAGCCATGGATTTTAGTGACGGTTGCTAAAATCATTTTCCTCATACAAACAGAAATCTTCATCTCTTTTCTGTTTCTGAGTAAATAGTACATACCAGCACTATTTCAAAATAACAAACTCTTGATTGAATAATAAAAACTACAGTTAAACACTAAAAAACTCTAAGCCATCTCCGTGGAGATGTTGCCTGTACAACGGCAAAGAGAATGACTGGGGTAGGCGGAGCCTAGGAGGGATCATGTGACCAGCTTTGCTGGGCTCTTTGCCATTTCCTGTTGGGGAAGAGAATATCCCACAAGTAAGGATGACGCCGTGGACCGGACACACCTATGTTGGAGAAATCACATCCCCTGTTCCTGCAAAGGAACTGGAACAATCACCTTCATATCTTTAAGATCTGAGACAAACTGAAGAAAAGCTTAAGCTTTTACAGGATTCCTTGGAACATTGGACAGAAAAAAATTCCTCTGGGAGGCCTTGTTCTGAATCCAGGGATCTGGAACAGAGTGAAACCAAGACTCCTGAAAGAGGCATAATCTGCTCCCTGCCAGAACTTCTGGATCGGGAGCTGCAGCTTCATGCAATTTTGGAAGTAGGGATAGATGTCTTACTCTATTTTGTCTTGTTCCAGTTAGCATTAAGTCTACAGAATGAACCTTGCTTTTGAGCAGAGGAGTCAGCTTTCTGTTCCTTATTCTGACAAAAGAATTGAAAATTATTAGAAGCTTTGGATTTCCCTCTATACTTTAAAGCCCCTTTTACCTCCAGTAACAGTAGAAATAATAGAATCTAAATTAGAACCAAATAACTTCTTTCCCTGAAAGAAAATAAAACTATCTAGATTTAGACACCATATCAGCAGACCAGGATTTAAGCCACAAGGCTCTCCTGGCAAGGGCTGCCAACTGCTTTTGACATTAATCTTCATAATATCAAAAACAGCTTCACAAATAAAAGAATTGGCACTCTGAAGCAAACCCAATACATTTGCACTAGCAGAGTCATCAGAATACTGCTCTGAAAGACTATACAACCAGTAAGTAGAAGAAGCAGCTATATCAGCAATAGAAAAGCTGGTCTGAGAATATATCCTTCATGTAAAAAAGGCCCTTTTAAGAAACTATTCTAAGTTTCTGTCGAAAGGGTCCTTAAAAGAAGTATTGTCTTCTCAAGGAATAGTAGTTTGTTTAGCCAAAGGGGCAAATTGCCCCATCCACCTTTGGAACCGTTTCCTATAAATATAAATTAGCAGCAGTCAATGGATATAACTTTTAAAACTTTGCAGAAGGAGAAAAAAAATTACCTGGCTTAGACCATTCCCTAGAGATCATATCATAGATAGCATCCATCACAGGGAAAACCTCGGAAAATTAACGTCAGTCCTAAATACTGAATTTAAACGATTACAAGGCATATCATCAGAGACTTTAGGATCTTTAACTCCCAAAGTAATTAACAACTCCTTTAAAAGAGAAAGAATATTTTTAAGTTTAAACAAAAAAGGGAAAACAAAATTTATGCTTACCTGATAAATTTATTTCTCTTGTGGTATATCCAGTCCATGGATCATCCATTACTTGTGGGATATTCTCCTTCCCAACAGGAAGCTGCAAGAGGATCACCCACAGCAGAGCTGTCTATATAGCTCCTCCCCTAACTGCCACCTCCAGTCATTCGACCGAAGACAAGCAAGAGAAAGGAGAAACTATAGGGTGCAGTGGTGACTGTAGTTTAAGAATAAAAAACACCTGCCTTAAAATGACAGGGACTGGATACACCACAAGAGAAATTAATTTATCAGGTAAGCATAAATTTTGTTTTCTCTTGTAAGGTGTATCCAGTCCACGGATCATCCATTACTTGTGGGATACCAATACCAAAGCTATAGGACACGGATGAAGGGAGGGACAAGGCAGGCGCTTAAACGGAAGGCACCACTGCCTGTAAGACCTTTCTCCCAAAAATAGCCTCCGAAGAAGCAAAAGTATCAAATTTGTAGAATTCAGAAAAAGTATAAAGCGAAGACCAAGTCACCGCCTTACAAATCTGGCCAGCAGTCTCATAAGCTAAGCGGATTATACTTCTTAGCCAAAAAGATAGAGAAGTTGCCGAAGCCTTTTGGCCTCTCCTCTGTCCAGAGTAGACAACAAACAATGCAGATGTCAAGATTGTGTAATAGACGTTCCTTCTTTGAAGAAGGATTAGGACACAGTGACCGAACAACAATCTCCTGATTGATATTTTTATTAGATACCACCTTAGGCAGAAAACCAGGTTTGGTAAGTAACACTACCTTATCTGCATGGAAAATGAGATAAGGGGAATCACATTGTAAAGCAGTTAACTCCGAAACTTTTCGAGCCGAGGAGACAGCTACTAAAAACAGAACTTTCCAAGATAAAAGCTTAATATCTATGGAATGCAAAGGTTCAAACGGAACCCCTTGAAGAACTTTAAGAACTAAATTTAAACTCCATGGCGGAGCAACAGGTTTAAACACAGGCTTGATCTAACCAGAGCCTGACAAAACGCCTGAACATCTGGAACCTCAGCCAGACGTTTGTGCAAAAAAATAGACAGAGCAGAAATCTGTCCCCTTTAAGGAACTAGCTGATAAACCCTTCTCCAATCCTTCTTGAAGAAAAGATTATATCCTAGGAATCCTGACTTTACTCCATGAGTAACCCTTGGATTCACACCAATGAAGATATTTACACCATATCTTATGATAGATTTTCCTGGTGACAGGCTTTCGCGTCTGTATTAAGGTATCAATGACCGACTCGGAGAAACCACGCTTTGATAAAATCAAGCGTTCAATCTCCAAGCAGTCAGACGCAGAGAAATTAGATTTGGATGGTTGAAAGGACCCTGAAGTAGAAGGTCCTGTCTCAGCGGCAGAGTCCATGGTGGAAAGGATGACATGTCCACCAGATCTGCATACCAAGTCCTGCGAGGCCACGCAGGTGCTATCAAAATCACCGAAGCTCTCTCCTGTTTGATCTTGGCAATCAGACGAGGGAGCAGAGGAAACGGTGGAAACACATAAGCCAGGTTGAAGGACCAAGGCACTGCTAGAGCATCTATCAGTGCTGCCTTGGGATCCCTGGACCTGGATCCGTAACAAGGAAGCTTGGCGTTCTGACGAGACGCCATGAGATCCAGTTCTGGTTTGCCCCAAAGTTGAATCAACTGTGCAAATACCTGTCGACTTAGAAAATCCGCCTCCCAGTTCTCTACTCCTGGGATATGGATAGCAAGAGTGAATCTCTGCCCATAGAATTTTCTTTGAAACCTCCAACATTGCAAGGGAACTCCTTGTTCCCCCTTGATGGTTGATGTAAGCTACAGTCGTGATGTTGTCCGACTGAAATCTGATGAACCTGACCGCAGCTAGCTGAGGCCAAGCCTGAAGAGCATTGAATATTGCTCTTAGTTCCAGAATGTTTATCAGAAGGAGTGCCTCCTCCTGAGTCCACGATCCCTGAGCCTTCAGGGAGTTCCAGACTGCACCCCAGCCCAGAAGGCTGGCATCTCTTGTTACTATTGTCCAATCTGGCCTGCGGAAGGTCATACCTTTGGACAGATGGACCCGAGATAGCCACCAGAGAACAGAATCCCTGGTCTCTTGATCCAGATTTAGTAGAGGGGACAAATCTGTGTAATCCCCATTCCACTGACTGAGCATGCAGAGTTGCAGCGGTCTGAGATGTAGGCGGACAAACGGCACTATGTCCATTGTCGCTACAATTAAGCCGATTACTTCCATACACTGAGCCACTGAAGGACGAGAAGTAGAATAAAGAACACGGCAGGAATTTAGAAGTTTTGACAACCTGGCCTCTGTCAGGTAAATCTTCATTTCTACAGAATCTATCAGAGTTCCCAGGAAGGAAACTCTTGTGAGAGGGGATAGAGAACTCTTTTCTTCGTTCACTTTCCACCCATGAGACCTCAGGAATGCCAGAACAAAGTCCGTATGGGACTTGGCAATTTGAAAATTCGACGCCTGTATCAGAATGTCGTCTAGGTAAGGGGCTACTGCTATACCCCGCGGCCTTAGGACTGCCAGAAGTGACCCCAGAACCTTCGTAAAGATTCTTGGTGCCGTAGCTAACCCAAAGGGAAGAGCTACAAACTGGTAATGCCTGTCTAGGAAGGCGAACGTGAGAAACCGATGATGATCTCTGTGTATCGGAATGTGAAGATAAGCATCCTTTAAGTCCACGGTAGTCATATATTGACCCTCCTGGATCATAGGTAGGATGGTTCGAATAGTCTCCATTTTGAAGGATGGGACCCTGAGAAATTTGTTTAGGATCTTGAGATCTAAGATTGGTCTGAATGTTCCCTCTTTCTTGGAACCACAAACAGATTTGAATATAAGCCTTGCCCCTGTTCCTCCTTTGGAACTGGGTGGATCACTCCCAGTACTAGGAGGTCTTGAACACAATGTAAGAATGCCTCTCTCTTTATCTGGTTTGCAGATAATTGTGAGAGATGAAATCTTCCTTTTGGGGAAGAAGCTTTGAAGTCCAGAAGATACCCCGGGACACAATTCCCAACGCCCAGGGATCCTGGGTATATCTTGCCCAAGCCTGGGCGAAGAGAGAAAGTCTGCCCCTACTAGATCCGTTACCGGATCGGGGGCTGATCTTTCATGCTGTCTTAGAGACAGCAGCAGGCTTTTTGGCCTGCCTTCCTTTGTTCCAAGCCTGGTTAGGTCTCCAGACTGGCTTGGACTGGGCAAAATTTCCCTCTTGTTTT
Organism: Bombina bombina; assembly: GCF_027579735.1. Lineage (NCBI taxonomy): Eukaryota > Metazoa > Chordata > Amphibia > Anura > Bombinatoridae > Bombina > Bombina bombina. Next base: position 783,962,931 of record NC_069503.1, on the reverse strand, counting down.
GTATTAGAGGAAGTTGATGCTGCGCCAGTCTTGAAGTTTCGAAAGGCACGAAAATTAGTCTGTTTGGTCCTTAATTTGTTGGACCTATCCTGAGGAAGGGCGTGACCTTTTCCTCCAGTAATATCAGAAATGATCTCCTTCAGTCCGGGCCCAGATAGGGTCTCCCCCTAGAAGGGAATGTTGAGAAGCTTAGACTTTGAAGTAACGTCAGCTGACCAGGATTTAAGCCATAACGCCCTACGTGCTTGAATAGCAAAACCTGAGTTTAGTTTGGTTAAATGAACAACGGCGTCAGAAACAAATGAATTGGCTAGCTTAAGAGCTTTAAGCTTGTCAAGTATATCATCCAATGGGGTTTCTACCTGTAGAGCCTTTTTCAGAGACTCAAACCAGAAGGCCGCAGCAGCAGTGACAGGGGCAATGCATGCAAGAGGCTGGAGAATAAAACCCTGTTGAATAAACATTTTCTTGCCATAAGTCCCCTGTGAAGCGGCATCTATGGGAAACATCTTTTTTTAAAAACAGGAGGGGGAGAGAACGGTACACCTGGTCTATCCCATTCCTTAGTAATAATTTCTGAAAACCTCTTAGGTATTGGAAAAACATCAGTGTAAACAGGCACTGCATAGTATTTATCCAATCTACACAATTTCTCTGGGACCATAATGGTGTCACAGTCATTCAGAGCAGCTAAAACCTCCCTGAGCAACACGCGGAGGTGTTCAAGCTTAGATTTAAATGTAGACATATCAGCATCAGATTGAATTATCTTCCCTGAGTCAGAAAAATCACCCACAGATAGAAGCTCTCCTTCCTCAGCTTCTGCATATTGAGAGGAGATATCAGACATAGCTACTAAAGCGTCAGAGTGCTCTGTATTTTTCCTAGCCCCAGAGCTGTCTCGCTTTCCTTGTAACCCTGGTAGTTTGGACAATACCGCTGTAAGGGTATTATCAACAACTGCCGCCATGTCTTGTAAGGTAAACGCTATGGGCGCGCTAGATGTACTTGGCGCCTCTTAAGCGGGCGTCCCTTGAGCGGGAGTCATAGGTTCTGACACATGGGGAGAGTTAGTCAGCATAACTTCCCCCTTGTCAGTTTCCTCTGATGATAAATCTTTTAAAGCCAGAATATGATCTTTATAACTTATAGTAAGATCAGTGCATTTGGTACACATTCTAAGAGGGGGTTCCACAATGGATTCTAAACATAAGGAACAAGGAGTATCCTTTATGTCAGACATGTTTAACAGACTAGTAATGAGACCAGCAAGCTTTGTAAACACTTTAATTAATGTAAAAAAGCAAAATATAAAAAACTGTACTGTGCCTTTAAGAGAAAAAAACAAACACAAAAACTGCAAAACAGTGAAAAAAGCAGTTAAGTTTATGAAATTTTAACAGTGTATGTACTAGGGTAAAATAGCATTGCACCCACTTGCAAATGGATGATTAACCCCTCAAGCTCAAAAACGAAGCCAACAAACGGTAAAACCGTTATAACAGTCACAGGCAAACTGCCACAGCTCTACTGTGGCTCCTACCTTCCCATAAAACAACTTTTGTAGGCACAAAAAAAACTTACAGAGGTCCAATATGTCAGGGGACTCCTTCAGGGAAGCTGGATGTCTCAGAGTTGAAAAGTTACTGTGCAATTTGAGCGCGAGAATAGGCCTCTCCCACCATGCACTGAAAGTCAGAGGGCCTAAAAAACTACTCCTAGGAGTCATAACAGCCATGTGGAAAAACTAGGCCCCAAATAAAGATTTATCACCCTTAGTAAAAAACGTTCCTTATAACACATGTAAACGTTTCACATACTAAGCTATTAGAGCAATTAACATGAAAATTACCCTTTACTGCAAGCATGATGCCAGTCATTAAATGACTGCAATCAGGCTTACCTCAAATATATCAGGCACTGTCAGCATTTTCTAGACTTCTTATTATCTCTCTAGAAAAAAATATACTGAACATTCCTCAAGGCAGTTGATTCTGCAGGCCGTTTTCCCAGCTGAAGTTTTTACCATACTCTTCAGTTATGTGTGAGAACAGCAGTGGATCTTAGTTACAACCTGCTAAGATCATCAAAAACCTCAGGCAAAACACTTCTTCTAATTTCTGCCTGAGGTAAAAAACAGTACAACTCCGGTACCATTTAAAAATAACAAACTTTTGATTGAAGATAAACTACACTAAGTCACCACATCTCTCTGTGCTACTTCCCTTGTCGAGAGCTGCAAGAGAATGACTGGAGGTGGCAGTTAGGGGAGGAGCTATATAGACAGCTCTGCTGTGGGTGATCCTCTTGCAGCTTCCTGTTGGGAAGGAGAATATCCCACAAGTAATGGATGATCCGTGGACTGGATACACCTTACAAGAGAAAACATAATTTATGCTTACCTGATAAATTTATTTCTCTTGTAGTGTATCCAGTCCACGGATCATCCATTACTTGTGGGATATTCTCCTTCCCAACAGGAAGTTGCAAGAGGATCACCCACAGCAGAGCTGCTATATAGCTCCTCCCCTCACTGCCATATCCAGTCATTCGACCGAAACAAGACGAGAAAGGAGAAACCATAGGGTGCAGTGGTGACTGTAGTTTAATAAAAATTTAGACCTGCCTTAAACGGACAGGGAGGCCGTGGACTGGATACACTACAAGAGAAATAAATTTATCAGGTAAGCATAAATTATGTTTTCTCTTGTTAAGTGTATCCAGTCCACGAATCATCCATTACTTGTGGGATACCAATACAAAGCTAAAGTACACGGATGATGGGAGGGACAAGGCAGGAACTTAAACGGAAGGAACCACTGCCTGTAGAACCTCTCTCCCAAAAACAGCCTCCGAAGAAGCAAAAGTGTCAAATTTGTAAAATTTTGAAAAGGTGTGAAGCGAAGACCAAGTCGCAGCCTTGCAAATCTGTTCAACAGAGGCCTCATTTTTAAAGGCCCAGGTGGAAGCCACAGCTCTAGTAGAATGAGCTGTAATCCTTTCAGGGGGCTGCTGTCCAGCAGTCTCATAGGCTAAACGTATTATGCTCCGAAGCCAAAAGGAGAGAGAGGTTGCCGAAGCTTTTTGACCTCTCCCCTGTCCAGAGTAAACGACAAACAGGGCAGATGTTTGACGAAAATCTTTAGTAGCCTGTAAGTAAAACTTCAAGGCACGGACTACGTCCAGATTATGCAAAAGACGTTCCTTCTTTGAAGAAGGATTAGGACACAAAGATGGAACAACAATCTCTTGATTGATATTCCTGCTAGAAACCACCTTAGGTAAAAACCCAGGTTTGGTACGCAGAACTACCTTGTCTGAATGAAAAATCAGATAAGGAGAATCACAATGTAAGGCAGATAACGCAGAGACTCTTCGAGCCGAGGAAATAGCCATCAAAAACAGAACTTTCCAAGATAAAATTTTAATATCAATGGAATGAAGGGGTTCAAACGGAACTCCCTGAAGAACTTTCAGAACCAAGTTTAAGCTCCACGGGGGAGCAACAGTTTTAAACACAGGCTTAATCCTAACCAAAGCCTGACAAAATGCCTGGACGTCTGGAACTTCTGCCAGACGCTTGTGCAAAAGAATAGACAGAGCAGAGATCTGTCCTTTTAAAGAACTAGCTGATAAGCCTTTGTCCAAACCCTCTTGGAGAAAGGACAATATCCTAGGAATCCTAACTTTACTCCATGAGTAACTCTTGGATTCACACCAATAAAAGATATTTACGCCATATCTTATGGTAGATTTTCCTGGTGACAGGCTTCATAGCTTGTATTAAGGTATCAATGACTGACTCTGAGAAGCCACGCCTTGATAGAATCAAGCGTTCAAACTCCATGCAGTCAGTCTCAGAGAAATTAGATTTGGATGATTGACAGGACCTTGTATTAGAAGGTCCTGCCTCAGAGGCAGAGTCCATGGTGGAAGAGATGACATGTCCACTAGGTCTGCATACCAGGTCCTGCGTGGCCACGAAGGCGCTATCAGAATCACTGATGCTCTCTCCTGTTTGATTTTGGCAATCAGTCGAGGGAGCAGAGGAAACGGTGGAAACACATAGGCCAGGTTGAAGAACCAAGGAGCTGCTAGAGCATCTATCAGCGTTGCTCCCGGGTCCCTGGACCTGGATCCATAACAAGGAAGCTTGGCGTTCTGGCGAGACGCCATGAGATCCAGTTCTGGTTTGCCCCAACGATGGACCAGTTGAGCAAACACCTCCGGATGGAGTTCCCACTCCCCACGGATGAAAAGTCTGACGACTTAGAAAATCCGCCTCCCAGTTCTCTATGCCTGTGATGTGGATCGCTGACAGGTGGCAAGAGTGAGACTCTGCCCAGCGAATTATCTTTGAGGCTTCTAACATCGCTAGGGAACTCCTGGTTCCCCCTTGATGGTTGATGTAAGCCACAGTCGTGATGCTGTCCGACTGAAATCTGATGAACCTCATTGTTGCTAACTGAGGCCAAGCTAGAAGAGCCTTGAATATTGCTCTTAACTCCAGAATATTTATTGGGAGGAGTTTCTCCTCCTGAGTCCACGATCCCTGAGCCTTCAGGGAGTTCCAGACTGCGCCCCAACCTAGAAGGCTGGCATCTGTTGTTACAATCGTCCAATCTGGCCTGCGAAAGGTCATACCCTTGGACAGATGGACCCGAGAAAGCCACCAGAGAAGAGAATCTCTGGTCTCTTGATCCAGATTTAGTAGAGGGGACAAATCTGAGTAATCCCCATTCCACTGATTTAGCATGCATAATTGCAGCGGTCTGAGATGCAGGCGCGCAAATGGCACTATGTCCATTGCCGCTACCATTAAGCCGATTACTTCCATGCACTGAGCCACTGACGGGCGTGGAATGGAATGAAGGACACGGCAAGCATTTAGAAGTTTTGATAACCTGGACTCCGTCAGGTAAATTTTCATCTCTACAGAATCTATAAGAGTCCCTAGGAAGGAGACTCTTGTGAGTGGTGATAGAGAACTCTTTTCCACGTTCACTTTCCACCCATGCGACCTCAGAAATGCCAGAACTATCTCTGTATGAGACTTGGCAATTTGAAAGCTTGACGCCTGTATCAGGATGTTGTCTAGATACAGAGCCACCGCTATGCCTCACGGTCTTAGAACCGCCAGAAGTGAGCCCAGAACCTTTGTAAAAATACTCGGGGCAGTGGCCAACCCGAAGGGAAGAGCTACAAATTGGTAATGCCTGTCTAGAAAGGCAAACCTTAGGAACCGATGATGATCTTTGTGAATCGGTATGTGAAGGTAGGCATCCTTTAAGTCCACTGTGGTCATGTATTGACCCTCTTGGATCATGGGTAGGATGGTCCGAATAGTTTCCATTTTGAATGATGGAACTCTGAGGAATTTGTTTAAGATCTTTAGATCCAAGATTGGTCTGAAGGTTCCCTCTTTCTTGGGAACCACAAACAGATTTGAATAAAATCCCTGTCCTTGTTCCGTCCGTGGAACTGGATGGATCACTCCCATTACTAGGAGGTCTTGCACACAGCTTAGGAATGCCTCTTTCTTTATCTGGTTTGCTGATAACCTTGAAAGATGAAATTTCCCTTGTGGAGGAGAAGCTTTGAAGTCCAGAAGATATCCCTGAGATATGATCTCCAACGCCCAGGGATCCTGAACATCTCTTGCCCACGCCTGGGCGAAGAGAGACAGTCTGCCCCCCACTAGATCCATTTCCGGATAGGGGGCCGTTCCTTCATGCTGTCTTGGGGGCAGCAGCAGGCTTTTCCTTGTTCCAGGACTGGTTAGGTTTCCAGGCCTGTCTGGAATGAGCAACAGTTCCCTCTTGTTTTGAAGCGGAGGAAGTTGATGCTGCTCCTGCCTTGAAATTTCGAAAGGCACTAAAATTAGACTGTTTGGCCTTTGATTTGGCCCTGTCCTGAGGAAGGGTATGACCCTTGCCTCCAGTAATGTCAGCAATAATTTCCTTCAAGCCAGGCCCGAATAAGGTGTGCCCCTTGAAAGGAATGTTGAGTAATTTAGACTTTGAAGTCACATCAGCTGACCAGGATTTAAGCCATAGCGCCCTACGCGCCTGGATGGCGAATCCGGAATTCTTAGCCGTTAGTTTAGTCAAATGAACAATGGCATCAGAAACAAATGAGTTAGCTAGCTTAAGCGTTCTAAGCTTGTCAATAATTTCATTCAATGGAGCTGTCTGGATGGCCTCTTCCAGGGCCTCAAACCAGAATGCCGCCGCAGCAGTGACAGGAGCAATGCATGCAAGGGGCTGTAAAATAAAACCTTGTTGAATAAACATTTTCTTAAGGTAACCCTCCAATTTTTTATCCATTGGATCTGAAAAAGCACAACTGTCCTCAACCGGGATAGTGGTACGCTTGCTAAAGTAGAAACTGCTCCCTCCACCTTAGGGACCGTCTGCCATAAGTCCCGTGTAGTGGCGTCTATAGGAGACATTTTTCTAAATATAGGAGGTGGGGAAAAGGGCACACCGGGTCTATCCCACTCCTTGCTAATAATTTCTGTAAGCCTTTTAGGTATAGGAAAAACATCAGTACACACCGGCACCGCATAGTATCTATCCAGCCTACACAATTTCTCTGGAATTGCAACTGTGTTGCAGTCATTCAGAGCAGCTAATACCTCCCCAAGCAATACACGGAGGTTCTCAAGCTTAAATTTAAAATTAGAAATCTCTGAATCAGGTTTCCCCGAGTCAGAGATGTCACCCACAGACTGAAGCTCTCCGTCCTCATGTTCTGCATACTGTGACGCAGTATCAGACATGGCTCTAACAGCATTTGTGCGCTCTGTATCTCTCCTAACCCCAGAGCTATCGTGCTTGCCTCTTAATTCAGGCAATCTAGATAATACCTCTGACAGGGTATTATTCATGATTGCAGCCATGTCCTGCAAGGTAATCACTATGGGCGTCCCTGATGTAATTGGCGCCATATTAGCGTTTGTCCCTGAGCGGGAGGCGAAGGGTCTGACACGTGGGGAGAGTTAGACATGTTTAAACAGACTAGCAATGAGACTAGCAAGCTTGGAAAACACTTTAAAACAAGTTTACAAGCAATATAAAAAACGTTTTTTAAACAGTCACAACAACTGCCACAGCTCTACTGTGGCTTTTTACCTCCCTCAATACGACTTTTGAAGCCTTTTGAGCCCTTCAGAGAAGTCCTGGATCATGCAGGAAGAAGCTGGATGTCTGTGTCTGTAATTTTTGCTGTGCAACAAAACGCTAAAATAGGCCCCTCCCACTCATATTACAACAGTGGGAAGCCTCAGGGAACTGTTTCTAGGCAAAAACAGAATTTATGCTTACCTGATAAATTACTTTCTCCAACGGTGTGTCCGGTCCACGGCGTCATCCTTACTTGTGGGATATTCTCTTCCCCAACAGGAAATGGCAAAGAGTCCCAGCAAAGCTGGCCATATAGTCCCTCCTAGGCTTCGCCCACCCCAGTCATTCGACCGACGGACAGGAGGAATATATATAGGAGAAACCATATGGTACCGTGGTGACTGTAGTTAGAGAAAATAATTAATTAGACCTGATTAAAAAACCAGGGCGGGCCGTGGACCGGACACACCGTTGGAGAAAGTAATTTATCAGGTAAGCATAAATTCTGTTTTCTCCAACATTGGTGTGTCCGGTCCACGGCGTCATCCTTACTTGTAGGAACCAATACCAAAGCTTTAGGACACGGATGAAGGGAGGGAGCAAATCAGGTTACCTAAACGGAAGGCACCACAGCTTGCAAAACCTTTCTCCCAAAAATAGCCTCCGAAGAAGCAAAAGTATCAAATTTGTAAAATTTGGCAAAAGTGTGCAGTGAAGACCAAGTCGCTGCCTTACATATCTGGTCAACAGAAGCCTCGTTCTTGAAGGCCCATGTGGAAGCCACAGCCCTAGTGGAGTGAGCTGTGATTCTTTCAGGAGGCTGCCAATCGGATGATGCTTTTAAGCCAAAAGGAAAGAGAGGTAGAAGTCGCTTTTTGACCTCTCCTTTTACCAGAATAAACAACAAACAAGGAAGATGTTTGTCTGAAATCTTTTGTAGCCTCTAAATAGAATTTTAGAGCACGGACTACGTCCAAATTGTGTAACAAACGTTCCTTCTTTGAAACTGGATTCGGACACAAAGAAGGTACAACTATCTCCTGGTTAATATTTTTGTTAGAAACAACCTTAGGAAGAAAACCAGGCTTAGTACGCAAAACCACCTTATCTGCATGGAACACCAGATAGGGCGGAGAACACTGCAGAGCAGATAACTCTGAAACTCTTCTAGCAGAAGAAATTGCAACCAAAAACAAAACTTTCCAAGATAGTAACTTAATATCTATGGAATGTAAAGGTTCAAACGGAACCCCTTGAAGAACTGAAAGAACTAGATTTAGACTCCAGGGGGGAGTCAAAGGTCTGTAAACAGGCTTGATCCTAACCAGAGCCTGAACAAATGCTTGAACATCTGGCACAGCTGCCAGTCTTTTGTGTAGTAAGACAGATAAAGCAGAGATCTGTCCCTTTAGAGAACTTGCAGATAATCCTTTCTCCAAACCTTCTTGTAGAAAGGAGAGAATCTTAGGAATTTTTATCTTATTCCATGGGAATCCTTTGGATTCACACCAACAGATATATCTTTTCCATATTTTATGGTAAATCTTTCTAGTTACCGGTTTTCTGGCCTGAACCAGAGTATCTATCACAGAATCTGAAAACCCACGCTTCGATAGAATCAAGCATTCAATCTCCAAGCCGTCAGCTGGAGGGAGACCAGATTTGGATGTTCGAATGGACCCTGAACAAGAAGGTCCTGTCTCAAAGGTAGCTTCCATGGTGGAGCCGATGACATATTCACCAGGTCTGCATACCAAGTCCTGCGTGGCCACGCAGGAGCTATCAAGATCACCGAGGCCCTCTCCTGATTGATCCTGGCTACCAGCCTGGGAATGAGAGGAAACGGTGGAAATACATAAGCTAGGTTGAAGGTCCAAGGTGCTACTAGTGCATCTACTAGGGTCGCCTTGGGATCCCTGGATCTGGACCCGTAGCAAGGAACCTTGAAGTTCTGACGAGACGCCATCAGATCCATGTCTGGAATGCCCCATAATTGAGTTATTTGGGCAAAGATCTCCGGATGGAGTTCCCACTCCCCCGGATGGAATGTCTGACGACTCAGAAAATCCGCCTCCCAGTTTTCCACACCTGGGATGTGGATCGCAGACAGGTGGCAGGAGTGATCCTCCGCCCATTGAATTATTTTGGTCACTTCTTTCATCGCCAGGGAACTCCTTGTTCCCCCCTGATGATTGATATACGCAACGGTCGTCATGTTGTCTGATTGGAACCTTATGAATCTGGCCTTTGCTAGCTGAGGCCAAGCCCTGAGAGCATTGAATATCGCTCTCAGTTCCAGAATGTTTATCGGGAGAAGAGACTCTTCCCGAGACCATAGACCCTGAGCTTTTAGGGATTCCCAGACCGCGCCCCAGCCCACTAGACTGGCGTCGGTCGTGACAATGACCCACTCTGGTCTGCGGAAGCTCATTCCCTGAGACAGATGGTCCAGGGTCAGCCACCAACGGGGTGAATCTCTGGTCTTCTGATCTACTTGAATCATTGGAGACAAGTCTGTATAGTCCCCATTCCACTGTTTGAGCATGCACAGTTGTAATGGTCTTAGATGAATTCGTGCAAAAGGAACTATGTCCATTGCTGCAACCATCAACCCTACTACTTCCATGCACTGCGCTATGGAAGGACGAGGAACAGAATGAAGCACTTGACAAGAGCTTAGAAGTTTTGATTTTCTGACCTCTGTCAGAAAAATCCTCATTTCTAAGGAATCTATTATTGTTCCCAAGAAGGGAACTCTTGTCGACGGAGACAGAGAACTTTTTTCTATGTTCACCTTCCATCCGTGTGATCTGAGAAAGGCTAGAACGATGTCTGTATGAGCCTTTGCTTTTGACAAGGACGACGCTTGTATTAGAATGTCGTCCAGGTAAGGTACTACTGCAATGCCCCTCGGTCTTAGAACCGCTAGAAGGGACCCTAGCACCTTTGTGAAAATCCTTGGAGCAGTGGCTAACCCAAATGGGAGGGCCACAAACTGGTAATGCTTGTCCAGAAAAGCGAACCTTAGGAACTGATGATGTTCTTTGTGGATAGGAATATGTAGGTACGCATCCTTTAGATCCACGGTAGTCATAAATTGACTTTCCTGGATAGTGGGTAGAATCGTTCGAATGGTTTCCATCTTGAACGATGGTACCCTGAGAAATTTGTTTAGGATCTTCAAATCCAAAATTGGTCTGAAAGTTCCCTCTTTTTTGGGAACTATGAACAGATTGGAATAAAATCCCATTCCTTGTTCCTTTATTGGAACTGGGTGTATCACTCCCATCTTTAACAGATCTTCTACACAATGTAAGAATGCCTGTCTCTTTATTTGGTTTGAGGATAAGTGAGACATGTGGAACCTTCCCCTTGGGGGTAGTTCCTTGAATTCCAGGAGATAACCTTGAGAAACTATTTCTAGCGCCCAGGGATCCTGAACATCTCTTGCCCAAGCCTGAGCAAAGAGAGAGAGTCTGCCCCCCACTAGATCCGGTCCCGGATCGGGGGCTACTCCTTCATGCTGTTTTGTTAGCAGCGGCAGGCTTCTTGGCCTGCTTACCCTTGTTCCAGCCTTGCATCGGTTTCCAGGCTGGTTTGGGTTGTGAGGCATTACCCTCTTGCTTAGAGGATGCAGAATTAGAGGCCGGTCCGTTCCTGAAATTTAAATTAGACTTATTTTTAGCCTTGAAAGACCTATCTTGTGGAAGGGCGTGGCCCTTTCCCCCAGTGATGTCTGAAATAATCTCTTTCAATTCTGGTCCAAATAGAGTTTTACCTTTGAAAGGGATGTTAAGTAATTTTGTCTTGGATGAAACATCCGCTGACCAAGACTTTAGCCAAAGCGCTCTGCGCGCCACGATAGCAAACCCTGAATTTTTCGCCGCTAATCTAGCTAATTGCAAAGCGGCATCTAAAATAAAAGAGTTAGCCAATTTAAGTGCGTGAACTCTGTCCATAACCTCCTCATATGGAGTCTCTCTACTGAGCGACTTTTCTAGTTCCTCGAACCAGAACCACGCTGCTGTAGTGACAGGAACAATGCACGAAATTGGTTGTAGAAGGTAACCTTGCTGTACAAAAATCTTTTTAAGCAAACCTTCCAATTTTTTATCCATAGGATCTTTGAAAGCACAACTATCTTCGATAGGAATAGTAGTGCGTTTGTTTAGAGTAGAAACTGCCCCCTCGACCTTAGGGACTGTCTGCCATAAGTCCTTTCTGGGGTCGACCATAGGAAATAATTTCTTAAATATAGGGGGGGGGGAACAAAAGGTATGCCGGGCTTTTCCCACTCCTTATTTACTATGTCCGCCACCTGCTTGGGTATAGGAAAAGCGTCGGGGTGCACCGGAACCTCTAGGAACTTGTCCATCTTGCATAATTTCTCTGGAATGACCAAGTTGTCACAATCATCCAGAGTAGATAACACCTCCTTAAGCAGTGCGCGGAGATGTTCTAATTTAAATATAAATGTCACAACATCAGGTTCAGCTTGATGAGAAATTTTTCCTGAATCTGAAATTTCTCCATCTGACAAAACCTCCCTCATGGCCCCTTCAGATTGGTGTGAGGGTATGACAGAACAATTATCATCAGCGCCCTCCTGCTCTTCAGTGTTTAAAACAGAGCAATCGCGCTTTCTCTGATAAGTAGGCATTTTGGATAAAATATTTGCTATGGAGTTATCCATTACAGCCGTTAATTGTTGCAGGGTAATAAGCATTGGCGCACTAGATGTACTAGGGGCCTCCTGCGTGGGCAAAACTGGTGTAGACACAGTAGGAGATGATGTAGTATCATGTTTACTCCCCTCATCTGAGGAATCATCTTGGGCAATTTCATTATCTGTGGCAGTACTGTCCTTACTTTGTTTGGACGCTATGGCACAATTATCACATAAATTTAAATGGGGAGACACATTGGCTTTCATACATATAGAACATAGCTTATCTGAAGGTACAGACATGTTAAACAGGCTTAAACTTGTCAACAAAGCACAAAAAACGCTTTAAAACAAAACCGTTACTGTCTCTTTAAATTTTAAACAGAAAACACTTTATTACTGAATATGTGAAAAAGTATGAAGGAATTGTTCAAAAATTACCAAAATTTAGCCAAAGCGCTCTGCGCGCCACGATAGCAAACCCTGAATTTTTCGCTGCTAATCTAGCTAATTGCAAAGCGGCATCTAAAATAAAAGAGTTAGCCAATTTAAGTGCGTGAACTCTGTCCATAACCTCCTCATATGGAGTCTCTCTACTGAGCGACTTTTCTAGTTCCTCGAACCAGAACCACGCTGCTGTAGTGACAGGAACAATGCACGAAATTGGTTGTAGAAGGTAACCTTGCTGTACAAAAATCTTTTTAAGCAAACCTTCCAATTTTTTATCCATAGGATCTTTGAAAGCACAACTATCTTCGATAGGAATAGTAGTGCGTTTGTTTAGAGTAGAAACTGCCCCCTCGACCTTAGGGACTGTCTGCCATAAGTCCTTTCTGGGGTCGACCATAGGAAATAATTTCTTAAATATAGGGGGGGGAACAAAAGGTATGCCGGGCTTTTCCCACTCCTTATTTACTATGTCCGCCACCCGCTTGGGTATAGGAAAAGCGTCGGGGTGCACCGGAACCTCTAGGAACTTGTCCATCTTGCATAATTTCTCTGGAATGACCAAGTTGTCACAATCATCCAGAGTAGATAACACCTCCTTAAGCAGTGCGCGGAGATGTTCTAATTTAAATATAAATGTCACAACATCAGGTTCAGCTTGTTGAGAAATTTTTCCTGAATCTGAAATTTCTCCATCTGACAAAACCTCCCTCATGGCCCCTTCAGATTGGTGTGAGGGTATGACAGAACAATTATCATCAGCGCCCTCCTGCTCTTCAGTGTTTAAAACAGAGCAATTGCGCTTTCTCTGATAAGTAGGCATTTTGGATAAAATATTTGCTATGGAGTTATCCATTACAGCCGTTAATTGTTGCAGGGTAATAAGCATTGGCGCACTAGATGTACTAGGGGCCTCCTGCGTGGGCAAAACTGGTGTAGACACAGTAGGAGATGATGTAGTATCATGTTTACTCCCCTCATCTGAGGAATCATCTTGGGCAATTTCATTATCTGTGGCAGTACTGTCCTTACTTTGTTTGGACGCTATGGCACAATTATCACATAAATTTAAATGGGGAGACACATTGGCTTTCATACATATAGAACATAGCTTATCTGAAGGTACAGACAGACATGTTAAACAGGCTTAAACTTGTCAACAAAGCACAAAAAACGTTTTAAAACAAAACCGTTACTGTCTCTTTAAATTTTAAACAGAAAACACTTTATTACTGAAAATGTGAAAAAGTATGAAGGAATTGTTCAAAAATTACCAAAATTTCACCACAGTGTCTTAAAGCATTAATAGTATTGCACACCAAATTTCAGAGCTTTAACCCTTAAAATAACGGAACCGGAGCCGTTTATAAATTTAACCCCTATACAGTCCCAGCTATAGTCTTTGGTGAGACCCAACCAAGCCCTGAGGGGAATACGATACCAATTGACGCCTTCTAGAAGCTTTTCCAGCAATTTTTAGATCCTCACACATGCATCTGCATGCCCTGCTCTCAAAAAACAACTGCGCAGTAATGGCGCGAAAATGAGGCTCAGTCTATAACTAGGAAGGCCCCCTGACTGGAAAAGGTGTCTAACACAGTGCCTGCCGTTTAATAAACGTTCCCCAAGTTTATAAATGCAAATTGTCAGCATAAATATGAATAAAAAGCCCAAATAAAGCAATCGATTTAGCCCATAAAAATGTCTACCAGTTTTTTAGCCCATAATAAGCCCTTTATTCTGTTTGTTTGACTAAGAAAATGGCTTACCAGTCCCCAT
>NC_069503.1:783588486-783648815 GCF_027579735.1 Bombina bombina | reverse complement strand
CACAGGGAAAAAAGTCAAATTTTAAGGTAAGAAAAAAATTGATTTATTCATATGCATAATCCCAAATATGAAACTGACTGTCTGAAATAAGGAACGTTGAACATCCTGAGTCAAGGCAAATAAATGTTTGAACACATATATTTAGAACTTTATATAAAAGTGCCCAACCATAGCTTAGAGTGTCACAGAAAATAAGACTTACTTACCCCAGGACACTCATCTACATGTAGTAGAAAGCCAAACCAGTACTGAAACGAGAATCAGTAGAGGTAATGGTATATATAAGAGTATATCGTCGATCTGAAAAGGGAGGTAAGAGATGAATCTCTACGACCGATAACAGAGAACCTATGAAATAGACCCCGTAGAAGGAGATCATTGAATTCAAATAGGCAATACTCTCCTCACATCCCTCTGACATTCACTGCACGCTGAGAGGAAAACCGGGCTCCAACCTGCTGCGGAGCGCATATCAACGTAGAATCTAGCACAAACTTACTTCACCACCTCCATAGGAGGCAAAGTTTGTAAAACTGATTTGTGGGTGTGGTGAGGGGTGTATTTATAGGCATTTTGAGGTTTGGGAAACTTTGCCCCTCCTGGTAGGAATGTATATCCCATATGTCACTAGCTCATAGACTCTTGCTAATTACATGAAAGAAAGTGTGTTTTTTTCCATTTTTTCCTCTTATTTTATAATTATTTTTACAGTAAATTATAGGATATGATGAAAATAATGATATCTTTAGAAAGTCCATTTAATGACGAGAAAAAACATAATTTATGCTTACCTGATAAATTTATTTCTCTTGTAGTGTAGTCAGTCCACGGGTCATCCATTACTTATTGAATATATCTCTTCCTAACAGGAAGCTGCAAGAGGATCACCCAAGCAGAGCTGCTATATAGCTCCTCCCCTCACATGTCATATTCAGTCATTCGACCAAAACCAGACGAGAAAGGAGAAACCATAGGGTGTAGTGGTGACTGGAGTTTAATTAAAATTTAGATCTGCCTTAAAGACAGGGCGGGCCGTGGACTGACTACACTACAAGAGAAATAAATTTATCAGGTAAGCATAAATTATGTTTTCTCTTGTTAAGTGTAGTCAGTCCACGGGTCATCCATTACTTATGGAATACCAATACCAAAGCTAAAGTACACGGATGAAGGGAGGAACAAGGCAGGAACATTAAACAGAAGGAACCACTGCCTGAAGTACCTTTCTCCCAAAAATAGCCTCCGAAGAAGCAAAAGTGTCAAATTTGAAAAATTTTGAAAAAGTGTGAAGTGAAGACCAAGTTGCAGCCTTGCAAATCTGTTCAACAGAGGCCTCATTTTTAAAGGCCCAAGTGGAAGCCACAGCTCTAGTAGAATGAGCTGTAATCCTTTCAGGAGGCTGCTGTCCAGCAGTCTCATAGGCTAAACGTATTATGCTACGAAGCCAAAAAGAGAGAGAGGTAGCCGAAGCCTTTTGACCTCTTCTCTGTCCAAAGTAAACGACAAACAGGGAAGAAATTTGACGAAAATCTTTAGTTGCCTGCAAATAGAACTTCAGGGCACGGACTACGTCCAGAATATGCAAAAGTCGTTCCTTCTTTGAAGAAGGGTAAGGACACAGTGATGGAACAACAATCTCTTGATTGATATTCCTGTTAGTAACTACCTTAGGTAAGAACCCAGGTTTAGTACGCAGAACTACCTTGTCTGAATGAAAAATCAGATAAGGAGAATCACAATGTAAGGCAGATAACTCAGAGACTCTTCGAGCCGAGGAAATAGCCATCAAAAACAGAACCTTCCAGGATAACAGCTTGATATCAATGGAATGAAGGGGTTCAAATGGAACGCCTTGAAGAACGTTAAGAACTAAGTTTAAGCTCCATGGCGGAGCAACAGTCTTAAACACAGGCTTAATCCTAGCTAAAGCCTGACAAAAAGCCTGAACGTCTGGAACTTCAGCCAGACGTTTGTGTAGAAGAATAGACAGAGCAGAAATCTGTCCCTTTAACGAACTAGCAGATAAGCCCTTTTCTAAACCCTCTTGTAGAAAGGACAATATCCTAGGAATCCTAACCTTACTCCATGAGTAACACTTCGATTCGCACCAATATAAATATTTACGGCATATCTTATGGTAAATTTTTCTGGTAACAGGCTTCCTAGCCTGTATTAAGGTATCAATAACCGACTCCGAGAAGCCACGCTTTGATAGAATCAAGCGTTCAATCTCCATGCAGTCAGCCTCAGAGAAATTAGATTTGGATGGTTGAAAGGACCCTGAATTAGAAGGTCCTGTCTCAGAGGCAGAGACCACGGTGGACAGGACGACATGTCCACTAGGTCTGCATACCAGGTCCTGCGTGGCCACGCAGGCGCTATCAGAATCACCGAAGCTCTCTCCTGTTTGATCTTGGCACTCAAACGAGGAAGCATCGGAAATGGTGGAAACACATAAGCCATGTTGAAGACCCAAGGGGCTGTCAGAGCATCTATCAGCACCGCTCCCGGGTCCCTGGACCTGGATCCGTAACAAGGAAGCTTGGCGTTCTGGCGAGACGCCATGAGATCCAGATCTAGTTTGCCCCAACGATGAATCAGTTGAGCAAAGACCTCCGGATGAAGTTCCCACTCCCCCGGATGAAAAGTCTGGCGACTTAGAAAATCCGCCTCCCAGTTCTCCACGCCTGGGATGTAAATCGCTGACAGGTGGCAAGAGTGAGACTCTGCCCAGCGAATTATCTTTGAGACTTCCAACATCGCTAGGGAACTTCTGGTTCCCCCTTGATGGTTGATGTAAGCCACAGTCGTGATGTTGTCCGACTGAAATCTGATGAACCTCAGAGTTGCTAACTGAGGCCAAGCTAGGAGAGCATTGACTATTGCTCTTAATTCCAGAATATTTATTGGGAGGATTTTTTCCTCCTGAGTCCATAATCCATGAGCCTTCAGGAAGTTCCAGACTGCGCCCCAGCCTAGAAGGCTGGCGTCTGTTGTTACAATCGTCCAATCTGGCCTGCGAAAGGTCATCCCCTTGGACAGATGTGGCCGAGAAAGCCACCATAGAAGAGAATCTCTGGTCTCTTGATTCAGATTTAGTAGGGGGGACAAATCTGAGTAATCCCCGTTCCACTGACTTAGCATGCACAATTGCAGCGGACTGAGATGCAGGCGCGCAAATGGTACTATGTCCATTGCCGCTACCATTAAGCCGATTACTTCCATGCACTGAGCTACTGACGGGTGTGGAATGGAATGAAGGACACGGCAAGCATTTAGAAGTTTTGATAACCTGGCCTCTGTCAGGTAAATTTTCATCTCTACAGAATCTATAAGAGTCCCTAGAAAGGGAACCCTTGTAAGTGGTAATAGAGAACTCTTTTCCACGTTCACCTTCCACCCATGCGACCTCAGAAATGCCAGAACTATCTCTGTATGAGAATTGGCAGTTTGAAAACTTGACGCTTGTATCAGAATGTAGTCTAGGTACGGAGTCACCGCTATGCCTCGCGGTCTTAGTACAGCCAGAAGTGAGCCCAGAACTTTTGTAAAGATTCTTGGAGCCGTAGCTAATCCGAAGGGAAGAGCTACAAACTGGTAATGCCTGTCTAGGAAAGCAAATCTTAGGTACCGATAATGATCCTTGTGAATCGGTATGTGAAGGTAGGCATCCTTTAAGTCCACTGTGGTCATGTACTGACCCTCTTGGATCATGGGAAGGATGGTTCGAATAGTTTCCATTTTGAATGATGGAACTCTTAGGAATTTGTTTAGGATTTTTAAGTCCAAGATTGGTCTGAAGGTTCCCTCTTTCTTGGGAACCACAAATAGATTTGAATAGAATCCTTGCCCGTGTTCCGTCCGCGGAACTGGGTGGATCACCCCCATTAGTAAGAGGTCTTGTACACAGCGTAGAAACGCCTCTTTCTTTATTTGGTTTGCTGATAACCTTGAAAGATGAAATCTCCCTCGTGGAGGAGATGTTTTGAAGTCCAGGAGATATCCCTGAGATATGATCTCCAACGCCCAGGGATCCTGGACATCTCTTGCCCAAGCCTGGGCGAAGAGAGAAAGTCTGCCCCCCACTAGATCCGTTTCCGGATAGGGGGCCCTCTCTTCATGCTGTCTTAGGGGCAGCAGCAGGTTTCTTGGCCTGCTTGCCCTTGTTCCAGGACTGGTTAACTTTCCAGCCCTGCCTGTAACGAGCAACAGCTCCTTCCTGTTTTGGAGCGGAGGAAGTTGATGCTGCTCCTGCCTTGAAGTTATGAAAGGCACGAAATTTAGACTGTTTGGCCTTTGATTTGGCCCTGTCCTGAGGTAGAGCATGTCCCTTACCTCCCGTAATGTCAGCTATAATTTCTTTCAAGCCGGGCCCGAATAAGGTCTGCCCTTTGAAAGGAATATTAAGCAATTTAGATTTAGAAGTCACGTCAGCTGACCAGGATTTAAGCCATAGCGCTCTGTGCGCTTGGATGGCGAATCCGGAGTTCTTAGCCGTAAGTTTGGTTAAATGTACGACGGCATCAGAAACAAATGTGTTAGCTAGCTTAAGTGCTTTAAGCTTGTTCATAATTTCATCCAATGGAGCTGTGCGAATGGCCTCTTCCAGAGACTCAAACCAGAATGCCGCCGCAGCAGTGACAGGCGCAATGCATGCAAGGGGCTGTAAGATAAAACCTTGTTGAACAAACATTTTCTTAAGGTAACCCTCTAATTTCTTATCCATTGGATCTGAAAAGGCACAACTATCCTCCACCGGGATAGTGGTACGCTTAGCTAAAGTAGAAACTGCTCCCTCCACCTTAGGGACCGTCTGCCATAAGTCTCGTGTGGTGGCGTCTATTGGAAACATTTTCCTAAATATGGGAGGAGGGGAAAAAGGCACACGAGGTCTATCCCACTCCTTGCTAATAATCTCTGTAAGCCTTTTAGGTATATGAAACACGTCAGTACACACCGGTACCGCATAGTATCTATCCAACCTACATAATTTTTCTGGAATTGCAACCGTGTTACAATCATTCAGAGCCGCTAATACCTCCCCTAGCAATATACGGAGGTTCTCAAGCTTAAATTTAAAATTAGAAATCTCTGAATCCAGTCTCCCTGGATCAGATCCGTCACCCACAGAATGAAGCTCTCCGTCTTCATGTTCTGCAAACTGTGACGCAGTATCTGACATGGCTCTCACCTCATCCGCGCGCTCTGTCCTTAACCCAGAGCTATCGCGCTTGCCTCTTAATTCTGGCAATTTAGATAATACTTCTGTCATAACAGTAGCCATGTCTTGCAAAGTGATTTGTAAGGGCCTCCTTGATGTACTTGGCGCCACAAAAACAGAATTTATGTTTACCTGATAAATTACTTTCTCCAACGGTGTGTCCGGTCCACGGCGTCATCCTTACTTGTGGGATATTCTCTTCCCCAACAGGAAATGGCAAAGAGCCCAGCAAAGCTGGTCACATGATCCCTCCTAGGCTCCGCCTACCCCAGTCATTCGACCGACGTTAAGGAGGAATATTTGCATAGGAGAAACCATATGGTACCGTGGTGACTGTAGTTAAAGAAAATAAATTATCAGACCTGATTAAAAAAACCAGGGCGGGCCGTGGACCGGACACACCGTTGGAGAAAGTAATTTATCAGGTAAACATAAATTCTGTTTTCTCCAACATAGGTGTGTCCGGTCCACGGCGTCATCCTTACTTGTGGGAACCAATACCAAAGCTTTAGGACACGGATGAAGGGAGGGAGCAAATCAGGTCACCTAAATGGAAGGCACCACGGTTTGCAAAACCTTTCTCCCAAAAATAGCCTCAGAAGAAGCAAAAGTATCAAACTTGTAAAATTTGGTAAAAGTGTGCAGTGAAGACCAAGTCGCTGCCCTACATATCTGATCAACAGAAGCCTCGTTCTTGAAGGCCCATGTGGAAGCCACAGCCCTAGTGGAATGAGCTGTGATTCTTTCGGGAGGCTGCCGTCCGGCAGTCTCGTAAGCCAATCTGATGATGCTTTTAATCCAAAAAGAGAGAGAGGTAGAAGTTGCTTTTTGACCTCTCCTTTTACCGGAATAAACAACAAACAAGGAAGATGTTTGTCTAAAATCCTTTGTAGCATCTAAATAGAATTTTAGAGCGCGAACAACATCCAAATTGTGCAACAAACGTTCCTTCTTTGAAACTGGTTTCGGACACAGAGAAGGTACGATAATCTCCTGGTTAATGTTTTTGTTAGAAACAACTTTTGGAAGAAACCCAGGTTTAGTACGTAAAACCACCTTATCTGCATGGAACACCAGATAAGGAGGAGAACACTGCAGAGCAGATAATTCTGAAACTCTTCTAGCAGAAGAAATTGCAACTAAAAACAAAACTTTCCAAGATAATAACTTAATATCAACGGAATGTAAGGGTTCAAACGGAACCCCCTGAAGAACTGAAAGAACTAAATTGAGACTCCAAGGAGGAGTCAAAGGTTTGTAAACAGGCTTAATTCTAACCAGAGCCTGAACAAAGGCTTGAACATCTGGCACAGCTGCCAGCTTTTTGTGAAGTAACACAGACAAGGCAGAAATCTGTCCCTTCAGGGAACTTGCAGATAATCCTTTTTCCAATCCTTCTTGAAGGAAGGATAGAATCTTAGGAATCTTAACCTTGTCCCAAGGGAATCCTTTAGATTCACACCAACAGATATATTTTTTCCAAATTTTGTGGTAAATCTTTCTAGTTACAGGCTTTCTGGCCTGAACAAGAGTATCGATAACAGAATCTGAGAACCCTCGCTTCGATAAGATCAAGCGTTCAATCTCCAAGCAGTCAGCTGGAGTGAAACCAGGTTCGGATGTTCGAACGGACCCTGAACAAGAAGGTCTCGTCTCAAAGGTAGCTTCCAAGGTGGAGCCGATGACATATTCACCAGATCTGCATACCAAGTCCTGCGTGGCCACGCAGGAGCTATCAAGATCACCGACGCCCTCTCCTGATTGATCCTGGCTACCAGCCTGGGGATGAGAGGAAACGGCGGGAACACATAAGCTAGTTTGAAGGTCCAAGGTGCTACTAGTGCATCCACTAGAGCCGCCTTGGGATCCCTGGATCTGGATCCGTAGCAAGGAACTTTGAAGTTCTGACGAGAGGCCATCAGATCCATGTCTGGAATGCCCCACAGCTGAGTGACTTGGGCAAAGATTTCCGGATGGAGTTCCCACTCCCCCGGATGCAATGTCTGACGACTCAGAAAATCCGCTTCCCAATTTTCCACTCCTGGGATGTGGATAGCGGACAGGTGGCAGGAGTGAGACTCCGCCCATAGAATGATTTTGGTCACTTCTTCCATCGCTAGGGAACTCCTTGTTCCCCCCTGATGGTTGATGTACACAACAGTTGTCATGTTGTCTGATTGAAACCGTATGAACTTGGCCCTCGCTAGCTGAGGCCAAGCCTTGAGAGCATTGAATATCGCTCTCAGTTCCAGAATATTTATCGGTAGAAGAGATTCTTCCCGAGACCAAAGACCCTGAGCTTTCAGGGATCCCCAGACCGCGCCCCAGCCCATCAGACTGGCGTCGGTCGTGACAATGACCCACTCTGGTCTGCGGAATGTCATCCCTTGTGACAGGTTGTCCAGGGACAGCCACCAACGGAGTGAGTCTCTGGTCCTCTGATTTACTTGTATCTTCGGAGACAAGTCTGTATAATCCCCATTCCACTGACTGAGCATGCACAGTTGTAATGGTCTTAGATGAATGCGCGCAAAAGGAACTATGTCCATTGCCGCTACCATCAACCCGATCACTTCCATGCACTGAGCTATGGAAGGAAGAGGAACGGAATGAAGTATCCGACAAGAGTCTAGAAGCTTTGTTTTTCTGGCCTCTGTCAGAAATATCCTCATTTCTAAGGAGTCTATTATTGTTCCCAAGAAGGGAACCCTTGTTGACGGAGATAGAGAACTCTTTTCCACGTTCACTTTCCATCCGTGAGATCTGAGAAAGGCCAGGACTATGTCCGTGTGAGCCTTTGCTTGAGGAAGGGACGACGCATGAATCAGAATGTCGTCCAAGTAAGGTACTACAGCAATGCCCCTTGGTCTTAGCACAGCTAGAAGGGACCCTAGTACCTTTGTGAAAATCCTTGGAGCAGTGGCTAATCCGAAAGGAAGCGCCACAAACTGGTAATGCTTGTCCAGGAATGCGAACCTTAGGAACCGATGATGTTCCTTGTGGATAGGAATATGTAGATACGCATCCTTTAAATCCACCGTGGTCATGAATTGACCTTCCTGGATGGAAGGAAGAATAGTTCGAATGGTTTCCATCTTGAACGATGGAACCTTGAGAAACTTGTTTAAGATCTTGAGATCTAAGATTGGTCTGAACGTTCCCTCTTTTTTGGGAACTATGAACAGATTGGAGTAGAACCCCATCCCTTGTTCTCTTAATGGAACAGGACGAATCACTCCCATTTTTAACAGGTCTTCTACACAATGTAAGAATGCCTGTCTTTTTATGTGGTCTGAAGACAACTGAGACCTGTGGAACCTCCCCCTTGGGGGAAGCCCCTTGAATTCCAGAAGATAACCTTGGGAGACTATTTCTAGCGCCTAAGGATCCAGAACATCTCTTGCCCAAGCCTGAGCGAAGATAGAGAGTCTGCCCCCCACCAGATCCGGTCCCGGATCGGGGGCCAACATTTCATGCTGTCTTGGTAGCAGTGGCAGGTTTCTTGGCCTGCTTTCCCTTGTTCCAGCCTTGCATTGGTCTCCAAGCTGGCTTGGCTTGAGAAGTATTACCCTCTTGCTTAGAGGACGTAGCACTTTGGGCTGGTCCGTTTCTACGAAAGGGATGAAAATTAGGTTTATTTTTTGCCTTGAAAGGCCGATCCTGAGGAAGGGCGTGGCCCTTACCCCCAGTGATATCAGAGATAATCTCTTTCAAGTCAGGGCCAAACAGCGTTTTCCCCTTGAAAGGAATGTTAAGTAGCTTGTTCTTGGAAGACGCATCAGCCGACCAAGATTTCAACCAAAGCGCTCTGCGCGCCACAATAGCAAACCCAGAATTCTTAGCCGCTAACCTAGCCAATTGCAAAGTGGCGTCTAGGGTGAAAGAATTAGCCAATTTGAGAGCATTGATTCTGTCCATAATCTCCTCATAAGGAGGAGAATCACTATCGACCGCCTTTATCAGCTCATCGAACCAGAAACATGCGGCTGTAGCGACAGGGACAACGCATGAAATTGGTTGTAGAAGGTAACCCTGCTGAACAAACATCTTTTTAAGCAAACCTTCTAATTTTTTATCCATAGGATCTTTGAAAGCACAACTATCCTCTATGGGTATAGTGGTGCGTTTGTTTAAAGTGGAAACCGCTCCCTCGACCTTGGGGACTGTCTGCCATAAGTCCTTTCTGGGGTCGACCATAGGAAACAATTTTTTAAATATGGGGGGAGGGACGAAAGGAATACCGGGCCTTTCCCATTCTTTATTAACAATGTCCGCCACCCGCTTGGGTATAGGAAAAGCTTCTGGGAGCCCCGGCACCTCTAGGAACTTGTCCATTTTACATAGTTTCTCTGGGATGACCAACTTGTCACAATCATCCAGAGTGGATAATACCTCCTTAAGCAGAATGCAGAGATGTTCCAACTTAAATTTAAATGTAATCACATCAGGTTCAGCTTGTTGAGAAATGTTCCCTGAATCAGTAATTTCTCCCTCAGACAAAACCTCCCTGGCCCCATCAGACTGGGTTAGGGGCCCTTCAGAAACATTATTATCAGCGTCGTCATGCTCTTCAGTATCTAAAACAGAGCAGTCGCGCTTACGCTGATAAGTGTTCATTTTGGCTAAAATGTTTTTGACAGAATTATCCATTACAGCCGTTAATTGTTGCATAGTAAGGAGTATTGGCGCGCTAGATGTACTAGGGGCCTCCTGAGTGGGCAAGACTCGTGTAGACGAAGGAGGGAATGATGCAGTACCATGCTTACTCCCCTCACTTGAGGAATCATCTTGGGCATCATTGTCATTGTCACATAAATCACATTTATTTAAATGAATAGGAATTCTGGCTTCCCCACATTCAGAACACAGTCTATCTGGTAGTACAGACATGTTAAACAGGCATAAACTTGATAACAAAGTACAAAAAACGTTTTAAAATAAAACCGTTACTGTCACTTTAAATTTTAAACTGAACACACTTTATTACTGCAATTGCGAAAAAACATGAAGGAATTGTTCAAAATTCACCAAATTTTCACCACAGTGTCTTAAAGCCTTAAAAGTATTGCACACCAAATTTGGAAGCTTTAACCCTTAAAATAACGGAACCGGAGCCGTTTTGAACTTTAACCCCTTTACAGTCCCTGGTATCTGCTTTGCTGAGACCCAACCAAGCCCAAAGGGGAATACGATACCAAATGACGCCTTCAGAAAGTCTTTTCTAAGTATCAGAGCTCCTCTCACATGCGACTGCATGCCATGCCTCTCAAAAACAAGTGCGCAACACCGGCGCGAAAATGAGGCTCTGCCTATGCTTTGGGAAAGCCCCTAAAGAATAAGGTGTCTAAAACAGTGCCTGCCGATATTATTATATCAAAATACCCAAATAAAATGATTCCTCAAGGCTAAATATGTGTTAATAATGAATCGATTTAGCCCAGAAAAAGTCTACAGTCTTAATAAGCCCTTGTGAAGCCCTTATTTACGATCGTAATAAACATGGCTTACCGGATCCCATAGGGAAAATGACAGCTTCCAGCATTACATCGTCTTGTTAGAATGTGTCATACCTCAAGCAGCAAGAGACTGCTCACTGTTCCCCCAACTGAAGTTAATTGCTCTCAACAGTCCTGTGTGGAACAGCCATGGATTTTAGTGACGGTTGCTAAAATCATTTTCCTCATACAAACAGAAATCTTCATCTCTTTTCTGTTTCTGAGTAAATAGTACATACCAGCACTATTTCAAAATAACAAACTCTTGATTGAATAATAAAAACTACAGTTAAACACTAAAAAACTCTAAGCCATCTCCGTGGAGATGTTGCCTGTACAACGGCAAAGAGAATGACTGGGGTAGGCGGAGCCTAGGAGGGATCATGTGACCAGCTTTGCTGGGCTCTTTGCCATTTCCTGTTGGGGAAGAGAATATCCCACAAGTAAGGATGACGCCGTGGACCGGACACACCTATGTTGGAGAAATCACGCACATCCTGAGCGGGAGGCGAAGGTACTGACACGTGAGGAGAGTTAGTCGGCATAACTTCCCCCTCGTTGTCTGGTGATAATTTCTTTACATGTAAAGATTGACTTTTATTTAAAGTAACATCAATGAAATTAGTACACAAATTTCTATTGGGCTCCACATTGGCCTTTAAACATAGCGAACAAAGAGATTCATCTGTGTCAGACATGTTTAAACAGACTAGCAATGAGACTAGCAAGCTTGGAAATACTTTTCTAAATAAATTTACAAGCAATATAAAAAACGCTACTGTGCCTTTAAGAAGCACAAAAAGCTGTCACAGTTGAAATAACAATGAACCAAAATAGTTATAGCAACCGATTTTTAACAGTAAATGTATTAGCAAAGGATTGCACCCACCAGCAAATGGATGATTAACCCCTTAATACCCAAAAACGGATAACAATTTAATAATTAACGTTTTTATCACAGTCAAAACACACTGTCACAGGTCTGCTGTGACTGATTACCTCCCTCAAAATGAATTTTGAAGACCCCTGAGCTCTCTAGAGACGATCTGGATCATGGAGGATGAAGTAGACAGATTGTGACTAAATTTTTACTGCGCAAAAAAGCGCTAAAATAGGCCCCTCCCACTCATATTACAACAGTGGGGAAGCTCAGATAACTGTTTCTATGCAGAAAAACAAAGATGGCCATGTGGTAAAAATCATGCCCCAATAAGTTTTATCACCAAGTACCTCACAAAAAACGATTAACATGCCAGTAAACGTTTTAAACATACATTTGAAAAGTTATGAAGTGTTATTAATAAGCCTGCTACCAGTCGCTTTTACTGCAGTTAAGGCTCATACATTATTTCAGTATTAACAGTATTTTCAGAGTCTATTCCATTCCTTAGAAAAATACATTCAGTGTACACACACTCATCAGCCTAATACCAGTCGCTATCACTGCATTTAAGGCTGAACTTACGTTACATTGGTATCAGCAGTATTTTCTCAGTCAATTCCATTCCTCAGAAAAATAATTTACTGCACGTACCTCGTTTGCAGGGGGGCCATGCATGCTATTCCCCTTTTCTGAAGTTACCTCACTCCTCAGATGAGAACAGCCAGTGGATCTTAGTTACGTCTGCTAAGATCATAGAAAACGCAGGCAGATTCTTCTTCTAATGCTGCCTGAGAACAAACAGCACACTCCGGTGCCATTTAAAATAACAAACTTTTGATTGAAGAAATAAACTAAGTTAAAAAACACCACAGACCTCTCACAGCGACCTATCTTTAGTTAGGCTGCAAGAGAATGACTGAATATGACATGTGAGGGGAGGAGCTATATAGCAGCTCTGCTTGGGTGATCCTCTTGCAGCTTCCTGTTAGGAAGAGATATATTCAATAAGTAATGGATGACCCGTGGACTGACTACACTTAACAAGAGAAACTGTATATAATATGTGTGGGTACAGTAAATGAGTAAGAGGAAAATTACAGCCAAACATAAACACCGCAAAAATGTAAAAATAGCCTTGGTCTCAAACGGACAGAAAATGGAAAAGTGCTGTAGTCATTAAGGGGTTATAGGCAGTGGAAGCACAATGCCATGGATCTAAGTCAGTAATAGCATCTACAACCCAGGGGAGTGGTGAACAAGTCCACATTTCACCTGTGTAGGGCTGTGGATCCACAAGGGGCAGCTCACTGTAAACCAGGGGATTGGTGGACAAGTTAACATTTCAATTGGGGCCTGTGCCATTTCTCACTGATCACATTATGCTAATTAGAAGCTGGTTTACCCAAACTCCTCTAAACATAAGAATCACTCAAAAAAAAAAAAAATGGTTATAAGCATATTAGGAAACCTCTTATTTTCAGGGAAGTAGACAAAAGAATAATTTTTTCTATTTTGTAAAAGTGGATGAAGAATAAAGTGAGAGAACAGTGTTAGATATCTAAACTGTGAGGGGTAACAAGTCTGAGTCTACAAAAATTCTAAAAAAATAAAAACATGGTTTGATGAAACTATAAAGGTTTAGACCACATTGATATGTCATTAAAGTGTCCCGGGTACAATGAAAGCCATAGACATTTTGTAAATTATATATAGAGCCACAATCTGAAGTAAGCAAGAAGTATGGATTCTTCACAAGGCCAATAGTCTTGAGTCTCTTCTCTTTGTCACAAGATACATTAGTACCTCATCTGATCTGGGTATTTAGGACTGCATTAGCTTATTGTTGAAACAAATCTGCATAATTTTCTCTTCAGATTATGTAGCCCATATGTCTATGTGGATCTAATAGATTATTTGTTTTTACTTAATATACAGCAATTGTGTTTCACTCGTCAAGCACACTAACACTATCTGCCGTCAAATTTTTTACCAAGATGTTGTCCAGATAAAGGTGAGGGGGGAGCGCTAGGCTAAAAATGCATTAGCACAGAAACTCTGTGGTAATCACACGTAGCAGTATCCACTAAATACCACAGAGACAAGGGTAAAGTCACTGCTGCACAAAAGACTCAAATCAGTCATTTAAAGGGACAGTCAACACAAAAATTGTTATTGTTTAAAAAGATAGATAATGCCTTTACTACCCATTCCCCAGCTTTGCACAAAATAACATGGTTATATTAAAATACTTTATATCCTTTAAACTTCTAAATTTATGCCAGTTTCTAAGTTCCTAAAGACAGCCCCATGATCACATGCTTTTGTATTTGCATTTCCCATCAGGGGAAGCTAGTTCATGTAAGCTATATAGATAACATTGTGCTGAACCCCGTGGATTCTAACAACACAGCACTAATTGGCTTAAATGCAAGTCAATGGATAAAGTCCTGTGATCAGGGGGCATTCAGAAGAGTCTTAGAAACAAGGTAATCACAAAGGTAAAAAGTGTATTAATATAACCATGTTTTCTGTGCAAAACTGGGGAATTGGTAATAAAGGGATCATCTATCTTTTTAAAACAATAAAAGTTGAGTTGACTGTCCCTTTAAAGAGATGCACATGAAGTGGATTACTTATCTGGGATGTGAGGCTGTGTACTCGGCACAAGAGCTACTAATCCCATACTACCAAATGTCACTTTGAAAGTATTTCATGTGGACAAAGGCTGTGAACGAACTTTTTAAAATACAGATACTATGGTGCTAAGTTGAAGGTGGTCAGCAGCACTCACAAAGCATACCACCAGGTATTGAGGATTAAACATACCTATATCCATTAAACCAAACTAAATGTTTTTATTGCGTTAACCCATAATTGCAAACCAACAGTTAGCGCGGTGTCTGTTAAACTAGGGGGTAAAAAAATAAAGGTTCCAGACAACCGTACTATTTCTGCATGCCCCAGGTAGTAAGATACAAGCTGTCATAGCCCTCGGAGCCACTCGCAGCAGGTAACAAAGTGTATGTCACGGTCATTAAGGGGTCAATCATTCTGAACACTCTAACGTCAGAATAGTCAAACATATTTAAAGAAAATGCTTTGATTATTAAAATATGTTTTATCAGCCAGACTGCAGCACGTACCGTTGTACTTAATGTTGATACAGAGAAAGATGATGGTTTAGATATATTTGGTGCACTCTGCCAAAAATAAAGAGAATCTTCAGAACCTAAAAGAAAAGATAGTACAATATTATGTATGCATGATTTAAAGTTACAGCGATACAATTGTACTTTAACAGCAAAAGCTTACACCTAACAAAATCATGAGCATTACAAGAATCATATTATAGTTTCCATTAAATAGTGCTAATTAAAAGCAATATTAAAATAATAATAATAAAAAAAAAACAGAAGAATATATTTTGTTATATACAGTGTTACAAACACTGCTGCCATATAGTGTTCAAAACACCTGCATATTCATGAGCTTATCTAGGTATCTTCCCATGGATACCAAGAGAACACAGTGAATTTGATAATAAAAGAAATTAGGGCAGTTGCTTTTTTTTAATGACAAGTTATATTTGATTTCTGACATTCATGTCCCTTTAACAACATTTTCAAATATAATGCCCCTTGAAATGGGAGTATACTGTGTGCATGCACATCTGCTCCATGTATGAGCACAGTCAAGGAAGTCAAGTAACATGTTATATAGAGCATTTTCCTTGACCAAAAAAATGAGTCAGATATATGTCTAAAATTAGAGTTTAAGTTTCAAGTTTAACAGCTTATTAAAGGGACAGTACACTCTCATTTGTAATTTAAGACATTTAAATTTTGATCTAGCAGTGATTTTACACATTTTGGTTATGCTTGGTTTCTGTGTTACTTTAATAACTTAGGATCATACTTTGCATAAAATTAAAGGGGAATTTCAATCCTAGGATTGAAAATGATGTACACTTGGAAAGCACTCTTGCGTGAGATAGGGGGGGCTCTAGGTTGGAACACGGGTAACTCAATGGGGATGGACGGTCTTAGCCGTAGAGAGTTAAAATGTAACCTTTATTAGGATTCATATTAAAATTATGATCCACGAACAAACATAAATACTAAAATTAAAAACACAGATGGAATGGGGAGGATCTTGTGCAGCGTGTATTTAACATAAATAGTTAATGATGGGGTTAATTTATAAACCTAGGACGGATAATTCCTAGTCCAGAATTTATTCCCAACGTAAAAGAGTAGTATATAATACCATTAAACGTTGGTATGTGTGTTTTCGTGCTGTAGCAGACCTGAATATTATATTGAAAGACAATAAATACCTTTAGGTGCCTTGTACACCTTAGGAATTCCAATATCAGACTTAGTTGCACGAAAACACACATACCAACGTTTAATGGTATTATATACTACTCTTTTACGTTGGGAATAAATTCTGGACTAGGAATTATACCATACCTAGTAAATCAATAAAACAGTACTTTTTTTAGGGGGTCTATACCACCTATTTTAGTAAGTAGTGCAAACAAATACATAGCACCAATATCCAAGACAAGTATAAAAATAATACTTCATAGATAAGGATTTAGTCGGTCCTAGTAATAAAACATAATTAATGTAAGAACCTACCTGATAAATTTATTTCATGGTGGCGAGAGTCCACAAGCTAGTTACTGATGGGATATACATTCCTACCAGGAGGGGGCAAAGTTTCCAAAACCTCAAATGCCTATAAATACCCCTACCACCTCACTCATACCTCAATTTAACGTATAGCCAAGTTAGTGAGGTGTATAAGGAGTAAAAGCATAAAAAAAGAGGAACAGGATAAATAATGTGTTTTATACAAAAAAATCATAACCCCCAAAAATGGATGGGTCTCGTAGACTCTCGCCACCATGAAAGAAATTAATTTATTAGGTAAGATCTTACATAAATTATATTTTCTTTCACATAGGTGGCAATAGTCCACAAGCTAGTTACTGATGGGATATAATACCCAAGATGTGGAAGTCGACGAGTAACTTTAGAGGGAGGGATAAAATTAAAACAGCTGTTTCCGCTGAGAAATTAAAATCCAAAAAAATAATTAAGTTTTCTTAAAAATTCAAAAAACTTAAATCATAGGCACTAGAATCAAACTGAGACAGCTGCCTGAAGAACCTTTCTACCAAAAAGCTGCTTCCGAAGAAGCAAAAACATCAAAATTGTAAAATTTAATAAATGTATGCAAAGAAGACCAAGTGGCTGTTTTGCAGAGTTGATCAACTGAAGCTTCATTCTTGAAAGCCCAAGATGTGAAAACTGATCTTGTAGAATGAGCTGTTATTCTCTGAGGCGGATACTGCCCCGCCTCCAAATAAGCTTTGTGAATCAGAAGTTTCAAAAAAAGATACCAAAGAAATGGCAGAAGTTTTCTGACCTTTTCTGGAATCAGAAATAACAACAAATAGACTAGAAGTATTTCTGAAATATTTATTAGCCTCAACATAATATATCAAAGCTCTTACCACATTCGAATGTAAAGACCTTTCAAGAGTATTCTTAGGATTAGGACACAAGGAAGAAACAGTAATTTTCCTATTAATGTTGTTAGAATTCACAACTTTAGGCAAAACTGGAAACAAAGTCCGCAAAACAGCTTTATCTTGATGGAAAATCAAATAAGGAGACTTGCAAGACAGAGCAGACAATTCAGAAACTCTTCTAGCAGAAGATATAGCCAAGAGAAATAACACTTTCCAAGAAAGTAATGTCCAAAGAATGCATATGCTCAAAAGGAGGAGCCTGCAAAATATTTAATACCAAATTTAGACAACAAGAAGGAGAGATAGATTTAATAAAAAGTTTAATACAAGTTAAAGCCTGTATGAAACAGTGATCAGAAAGATTAGCAATCTTTCTGTGAAATAAAACAGAAAGAACAGAGATTTGTCCTTTCAAAGTATTAGCAGACACACCTTTATCAAAACCATCCCGAAGAAACTGTAAAATCCTAGGAATTCTAAAAGATTGCCAAGAATAACCATGAGTCGAACACCAAGAAATCAAGGTTTTCCAAACCTTGTTATATATTTTCCATGAAAAAGGCTTATGAGCCTGTATTATAGTGCTAATCACAGAGTCAGAGAAACCTCTATGACTAAGGACCAAGCTTTCAATTTCCGAACCTTCAATTTTAGAGATTTGAGATCCGGATGAAAAAACAGGCCTTGAGACAGAAGGTCTGGTCTTAGAGGAAGTGACCAAGGTTGGCAACTGGACTTTTGGTCAAGGTCCGCATACCAGAACCTGTGAGGTTATGCTGGCACTATTAAAATACATAAGATTGTTTCATTATGATCTTTGAGATCACTCTTGGAAGAAAAACCAGAGGTGGAAAAATTTAAGCAGGTTGGTAAAACCATGGAACTGCTAGAGCATCCATCAATTCCGCCTGGGGATCCCTGGAACTGGAGAAGTGTCTGGGAAAATTCTTGTTTAGATGAGAGGCCATCAGATCTATGCCTGGAAGAACCCACATCTGCACAATCTGATAGAACACATCTGGATGGAGAGACCACTCCCCTGGGTGTAGAATCTGACAGCTGAGATAATCCGCTTCTCAATTGTCTACAACTGATGTATGAATCGCAGTGATTAGACAAGATTTGGATTCCACCCAAGAAAGTATTAAAGATACTTCTTTCATTGCTAGGGGACTGCGAGTCCCCCTTGATGATTGACATATGCCACTGTTGTCATATTGTCTGTTTGAAACCGAATATACAATTCTCTCTTTAATAGAGGTGAAGCCTGAAGAGCTCTGAAAATAGCACAAAGTTCTAAGATATTGATTGGTAACCTCGCCTCTCGAGAAATCCAAACGACTTGTGCTGTCAGAGACCCCCAAATAGCTCCCCAACCTGTGAGACTTGATAAGGAAACACCGCAATACCCTGCTCTCTGATTATAGATAGAAGGGCGCCTAGAACTCTTGAGAATATTCTTGGTGCTGTTGCAAGGCCAAATGGAAGAGCGACAAATTGGTAATGCTGGTTTAGAAAAGAGAATCTCAAAATCGATAGTGATCTGGATAAATCAGAATGTAAAGGTAAGCGTCCTGTAAGTCTTTGTGGACACGAAGTGACCTTGCTAAACAAAAGGCAGAATAGTCCTTATAGTCACCATCTTGAAAGTCGGGACAAAACGATTTTAAGTTTTCAGATCTAAAAACAGAATTTATGCTTACCTGATAAATTACTTTCTCCAACGGTGTGTCCGGTCCACGGCGTCATCCTTACTTGTGGGAATATTCTCTTCCCCAACAGGAAATGGCAAAGAGCACAGCAAAAGCTGCCCATATAGCCCCTCCTCGGGCTCCGCCCCCCAGTCATTCGACCGACGGTTAGGAGAAAAAAAGGAGAAACTACAGGGTGCCGTGGTGACTGTAGTGCATAGAGAAAGAAATTTTTCAAACCTGATTAACAAAACCAGGGCGGGCCGTGGACCGGACACACCGTTGGAGAAAGTAATTTATCAGGTAAGCATAAATTCTGTTTTCTCCAACATTGGTGTGTCCGGTCCACTGCGTCATCCTTACTTGTGGGAACCAATACCAAAGCTTTAGGACACGGATGAAGGGAGCAAATCAGGTTACCTAAACAGAAGGCACCACGGCTTGCAAAACCTTTCTCCCAAAAACAGCCTCCGAAGAAGCAAAAGTATCAAATTTGTAAAATTTGGCAAAAGTGTGCAGAGAAGACCAAGTCGCTACCTTACATATCTGATCAACAGAAGCCTCGTTCTTGAAGGCCCACGTGGAAGCCACAGCCCTAGTGGAGTGAGCTGTGACTCGTTCAGGAGGCTGCCGTCCGGCAGTCTCATAAGCCAATCGGATAATGCTTTTCAGCCAGAAAGAGAGGAAGCAGTAGCTTTTTGTCCTCTCCTCTTACCAGAGAAAACGACAAACAAAGATGAGGTTTGTCTAAAATCCTTTGTTGCTTCTAAATAGAACTTTAAAGCACGAACTACATCTAAATTGTGTAACAAACGTTCCTTCTTAGAAACTGGTTTCGGGCACAGAGAAGGAACAACTATCTCCTGGTTAATATTCTTGTTGGAAACAACTTTTGGAAGAAAACCAGGCTTGGTACGTAAAACGACCTTATCTGAATGGAACACCAGATAGGGTGGATCACACTGCAAAGCAGATAATTCAGAAACTCTTCTAGCAGAAGAAATAGCAACCAAAAACAGAACCTTCCAAGATAGTAACTTGATATCTATGGAATGTAAAGGTTCAAACGGAACCCCTTGAAGAACAGAAAGAACTAAATTTAGACTCCAAGGAGGAGTCATGGGTCTGTAAACAGGCTTGATTCTGACCAAAGCCTGTACAAAGGCTTGTACATCTGGCACAGCTGCCAGTCATTTGTGTAACAAAACAGATAAAGCAGAAATCTGTCCTTTTAGAGAACTCGCTGACAACCCTTTATCCAAACCCTCTTGGAGAAAGGAGAGAATCTTTAATCTTACTCCAGGAGAATCCCTTGGATTCACACCAACAGATATATTTTTTCCATATTTTATGGTAAATCTTTCTAGTCACAGGTTTTCTGGCTTGTACCAGAGTATCTATCACTGAATTTGAAAACCCACGCTTAGATAAAATCAAGCGTTCAATTTCCAAGCAGTCAGCTGCAGAGAAACTAGATTTGGATGTTCGAATGGACCTTGTACTAGAAGATCCTGTCTCAAAGGTAGCTTCCATGGTGGAGCCGATGATATATTCACCAGGTCTGCATACCAAGTCCTGCGTGGCCACGCAGGAGCTATCAGAATCACTGAGGCCTTCTCCTGTTTGATCCTGGCTACGAGCCTGGGAAGGAGAGGGAACGGTGGAAACACATAAGCTAGGTTGAACGACCAAGGCGCCACTAATGCATCCACTAGAGCCGCCTTGGGATCCCTGGATCTGGACCCGTAGCAAGGAACCTTGAAGTTCTGACGAGACGCCATCAGATCCATGTCTGGAATGCCCCATAATTGGGTTAACTGGGCAAAGACCTCCGGGTGGAGTTCCCACTCCCCCGGATGGAAAGTCTGACGACTCAGATAATCCGCCTCCCAGTTGTCTACTCCTGGGATGTGAATTGCAGATAGATGGCAGGAGTGATCCTCCGCCCATTTGATGATCTTGGATACCTCTCTCATCGCAAAGGAACTCTTTGTTCCTCCCTGATGGTTGATGTAAGCTACAGTCGTCATGTTGTCTGACTGAAATCTTATGAATCCGGCCTTCGCTAGTTGAGGCCAAGCCCGGAGAACATTGAATATCGCTCTCAGTTCCAGGATATTTATCGGGAGAAGAGACTCTTCCCGAGACCATAGACCCTGAGCTTTCAGAGAGTCCCAGACCGCACCCCAGCCTAAGAGACTGGCGTCGGTCGTGACAATGACCCACTCTGGTCTGCGGAAACTCATTCCCTGAGACAGGTGATCCTGAGTCAACCACCAACGGAGTGAGTCTCTGGTTACCTGGTCTACTTGAATCTGTGGAGACAAGTCTGCATAGTCCCCATTCCACTGATTGAGCATGCACAGTTGTAATGGTCTTAGATGAATTTGAGCAAAAGGAACTATGTCCATTGCTGCAACCATCAATCCTACTACTTCCATGCACTGAGCTATGGAAGGCTGCAGAATAGAGTGAAGAACTTGGCAAGTGTTTAGAAGCTTTGACTTTCTGACTTCTGTCAGGAAGATCTTCATTTCTGAAGAATCTATTATTGTTCCCAAAAAGGAGACAGGGAACTCTTTTCTACGTTCACCTTCCACCTGTGAGATCTGAGAAAGGCTAGAACAATGTCTGTATGAGCCTTTGCCTTGGAAAGAGACGACGCTTGAATTAGAATGTCGTCTAGATAAGGTGCCACTGCAATGCCCCTAGGTCTTAGAACTGCCAGAAGGGACCCTAGCACCTTTGTGAAAATTCTGGGAGCAGTGGCTAAACCAAACGGAAGTGCCACGAACTGGTAATGTTTGTCCAGAAAGGCGAACCTTAGGAACTGATGATGATCTTTGTGGATAGGAATATGTAGGTATGCATCCTTTAAATCCACGGTAGTCATATATTGACCCTCCTGGATTGTAGGTAAAATTGTTCGAATGGTTTCCATTTTGAACGATGGAACTCTGAGAAATTTGTTTAGAATCTTTAAATCCAGAATTGGTCTGAAAGTTCCCTCTTTTTTGGGAACTACAAACAGGTTTGAGTAATCATCTTGGGCAACCTTACTAAATGTGACAGTACTGTCCTTACTTTGTCTGGACGCCATGGCACAATTATCACATACATTTGAAGGGGGGACCACCTTGGCCTCCATACATACAGAACATGATCTATCTGAAGGTACAGACATGTTAGACAGGCTTAAACAGGCTAATAATGCAAAAAAACCATTTTTAAACAAAACCGTTACTGTCTCTTTAAATTTTAAACAGAGCACACTTTATTTCTGAATGTGTGAAAAACTATGAAGGAAATATCCAATCTTTACCAAAATTGCACCCCAATTTTCAAGCTTTTAACCCCTTAAATGAGGAAACCGGAGCCGTTTAATCAATTAGCAATTTTAACCCCACTACAGTCCCAGCCACAGCGTTTGCTGCGACTTCACCTGTCCTAGGGGGTTATACGATACCAAATCAAGCCTTCCAGGAACGTTTTCAATGATCACCAGACCCTCTCACATGCAGCTGCATGCACTGCATCCAAAATAAACTGTGCAATTATGGCGTGAAAATGAGGCTCTGCCTACTATAGTGAAAGGCCTTTCCTGACTGGGAAGGTGTCTAAACAACTGCCTGGCGCCTAAAAACGTTCCCCAACACTAAAAAGTTTAGAAATCACTTCAAACTTCATAAAAAAATTAAATAAAGCAATCGATTTAGCCCACAAGAGTGTCAAGCCCATAATAAGCCTTCATTCTGTTAAGAGTCTAAGAAAATGGCTTACCGATCCCCAAGAGGGAAAATGACAGTCTTCTAGCATTACACAGTCTTGTTAGAAAATGGACTAGTCATACCTTGAGCAGAAAAGTCTGCAAACTGTTCCCCCCAACTGAAGTTCTCTGGGCTCAACAGTCCTGCGTGGGAAAAGCAATTGATTTTAGTTACTGCTGCTAAAATCATACTCCTCTTTTAAACAGAACTCTTCATCCCTTTCTGTTTTAGAGTAAATAGTACAAACCGGCACTATTTTAAAATAACAAACTCTTGATAGAAGAATAAAAAACTACAACTAAACACCACATACTCTTCACCATCTCCGTGGAGATGCTACTTGTTCAGAGCGGCAAAGAGAATGACTGGGGGGCGGAGCCCGAGGAGGGGCTATATGGGCAGCTTTTGCTGTGCTCTTTGCCATTTCCTGTTGGGGAAGAGAATATTCCCACAAGTAAGGATGACGCCGTGGACCGGACACACCAATGTTGGAGAAATTGGTCTGAAATTTTTTTCCTTCTTTGGTACAATGAATAGATTTGAATGAATACCCAATCCTTGTTCCTGCTGTGGAACAGGGACAATTATCCATGAAAGTTCTAGATCTGAAACACATTTCAGCAAGGCTTGAGCTTTTACTGGGTTTTTGGTACATGGGTAAGAAAGAATCTTCCCAAGGGAGGACTTATTCTGAATCCTATTCGATACCCCTGAGAAATTATATTCTAAATCCACTGATTTTGGACAGAGTCTGTCCAAACTCTTTGGAATAGCTACCAGAAGAACTGGCTTGGAGGACCGCACCTTTCATGGAGGTTTAGGGTCAGGATTTGGTTTTTTATAAGGCTTGGATTTATTCCAATTTGGAGATGGTCTCCAATTCGAGCCAAAGGCCTTAGTGGAAGGAGTGGTGGTCTGTTCTCTAATCTGACGAAATTAACCAAAACGATTGGAAGCTTTAAATTTACCCTTAGATTCTGATCTTGGGGCAGAAAAACTCCCTTCCCCCCAGAAATAGTGGAAATAATAGAATCCAATTGAGAACCAAAAAGATGCTTTACCTTGAAAAGAAAGAAATAGCAATCTTGTTTATATACCATGTCAGCATTCCAAGATTTAAGCCATAAAGCTCTTCTAGTAAGAATAGCTAAAGACAAAAAATTGATCAAAAAATAGCATCACAAATAAAATGATTCTCATGTTGAAGTAAGAGAATGTTAGATAATTGTGGGTCTAAAGAAAACTGCTGAGCCAAACTGTCCAACCAAAATAGAGGCAGCAGCAACATCAGCGATAGCTATAACTGGTCTAAGAATATAGCCAATATGCAAATATGCCCATCTAAGATAAGATTCAAGTCTTCTATCTAAAGGGTTTAAAAAGAAGTTCTGTCTTCTATAGGAATGGTAGTACCTTTGGCAAGAGTGAAAATAGCCCCATCAACTTTAGGGACTGTTTCCCAAAGTACCAAAATAGCAATAGGTAATGGATACAATTTTCAATCTTTAGAAGAAGGATTCAAAGTACCAGGCTTAGACCATTCTTTAGCAATGAGATTAGAGTAATAACAGTAGTCTTAAATACATAATTTAAACGATTCTTAGGTCTATCATCAGGAGTTTTAGGCTCCTCAACCCCTAAAGTAAATAATACTTCCTAAAAAAGAGGACAAATATATTCAATTTTAAACAAAAAAGAAGATTTGTCAATCTCTGTATCTGATGTAAGATCCTCTGAATTAGAGGAACCACCAACAGTAGAAGATACATCAGTATGCTGTCGGTCAGTACAAAATTTGCTAGATTTAAGAACATAATGCAAAACCCTTTAACTTTTATTTGAAGGTGGAATAGCAGACATATCCTTCTCTATAGCAATAAAACCTCATTGCTGCAGAAATGCCCTCTGCATTAGACTGGAAATTATTAACAGTGATAGCATTTATAGTCAGAGAAAATATTAAAACAATAGCAACATAATTGAGCTGAAGAAATCAGATCAGCCTTTAACAACAAACACTTATTTTTTTTTTTAGCTTAGTTTCTATGGTAACTTTTGAGGCAGGTTCAGTTTGAAATATAGTTGCAAAAACTAACAAACAATATATAAATAGTTTGCAATTGTATATATGTGCTCCTATATATAGCAGGCTTGAGAGAGTGGGAAACAGTGCTAATATATAAAAAGGGAAGCATTGAAATAAGCAGTTGAAATAAGCAGTGATATAACAAGTGCTGCATATAGCTTTCTAACAAAAAAAATAAAAAATTTATGCTCACCTGATAAATTTATTTCTTCCAGATATGGTGAGTCCACAGGTTCATCTTAATTACTGTTGGGAATATCACTCCTGGCCAGCAGGAGGAGGCAAAGAGCACCACAGTAAAACAGTAAAAGAATCACTCCCTTACCCATAACCCCCAGTCATTTGACCAAAATGAAATGGAGAAAAGAGAGTAACACAAGGTGCGGAGGTGTCTGAGGTTTAGCCAAAAACTTTCTTAAAACAAAAAGGGTGGGTCCGTGGACTCACCATATCTGGAATAAATAAATGTATCAGGTAAGCATAAATTTTGTTTTCTTCCTAAGATATGGTGAGTCCACAGGTTCATCTTAATTACTGTTGGGAACCAATACCCAAGCTAGAGGAAACAGAATAATAGGGAAGGACAAAACAAGCATGCCTAAACAGAAGGCACCGCCGCTTGAAGAACCTTTCGCCCAAAAGCAGCCTCAGCCGAGGCAAAAGTATCATATTTTGAAAAAGTATACAAAGAAGACTAAGTTGCAGCCTTGCAAATTTGTTCCATGGAAGCTTCATTTTTAAAAGCCCAAGAAGAGGCAACAGCCCTTGTGGAATGAGCCGTAATTCTCTCAGGAGGTTGATTACCAGCAGACTCATATGCTAGACGAATCAAACTTCTCAACCAAAAAGAAAGAGTAGAAGCAGTAGCTTTCTGGCTTCCACATTTCCCAACAGACAAAGAGAGCACAAGATTGGCGAAAATCCTTAGTCGCCTCCAAATAAAATTTAAGAGCACAAACCACATCCACATTGTGCAACAGATATTCTTTAACAGAAGAAGGCTTCAGACTGAGATGGAGCAATGATCTCCTGATTAATATTTTTCATAGAAACAACCTTAGGAAGGAAATCTAACTTAGTACGAAAAACCACCTTGTCAGCATGAAAAATAAGATAAGGATAATAAACTGCAATGCTGGGAGTTCAGAGACTCTCCAAGCAGAAGAAATAGCCAAAAGAAATAAAACATTCAAAGATAACTTAATATAAATGGCATGTAAAGGCTCAAACTCTAAGAACAAGGCTAAGGCTCCAAGGCGGAGCAACATACTTAAACACAGGCCTGATTCTGATCAAGGCCTGACAAAAGGATTGTACGTTTGGCACATCTGCCAAATGTGTATGTAACAAACCCTTTCTTCAGACCCTCCTGGAGAAAAGACAAAATTATTGGAATCCTAACCCTACTCCAAGAGTAGCCCTTGGATTCACACCAATAAAGATATTTTTGCCATATCTTATGGTAAATCTTTCGAGTAACAGTCTTACGAGCCTGAAACATGGTTCCAATGACCGAGTCAGAAAACCCACGCTTAGACAGATTTGGATGAAGGAAGGGACCCTGAAGTAGAAGGTCCTTAAATCAGGGGTAGTCTCCATGGAAGCAGAGATGACATTTCCACTAGGTCTGCATACCAGATCCTTCAAAGCCAAGCCGGAGCAATTAGAATCAATTATGCTCTCTCCTGTTTGATATGAGCGATGACTCGTGACAGCAGAGCAAACGGAGGGAATAGGTATGCCATCCTAAAGTTCCAAGGAACTGCCAACGCATCTATCAGGAAGGCCTGAGGATCCCTCGACCTTGAACCGTACTTTGGAAGCTTGGCGTTGTCGAGACGCCATCAGACCCAACTCCAGTACACCCCGGTATGAAACGTCTATCTGCTCAGGAAATCCGCTTTCCAGTTGTCCACTCCTGGAATGTGGATGGCAGATAGACAGCAATCGTGAGCGTCCACCCACTGAATGATCCGAGCCACCTCCTTCATGGCTAAAGAACTCCCTGGTGGTTGATGTAAGCAACTGAAGTCATGTTGTCTGACTGGAATCTGATAAACTGGGCTAAAGATAGTTGGGGTTATGCCATCAGGGCATTGTAAATCACCCTCAATTCCAGAATGTTGATAGGGAAAGTGGACTCCTCCCGAGTTCAAAGTCCCTGCAACTTTAAGCAGTCCCAAACTGCTCCCCAGCCCAACAGGCTGGTGTTCATGGTCACATTCACCCAGGAAGGTTTCCGAAAGCAAGTGCCTTGAGACAGGTGCTCCTGAGAGATTCACCACGGGAAAGAGTCCTTTGTCGCCTGATCTAGACCTATCCTGAGACAGATCCGCATAATCGCAATTCCATTGTCTGAGCATGCACAACTGCAGAGCTCTTAGATGAAATTGAGCAAAGGGGATAATATCCATGGAAGCCACCATCAGGCCAATTACTTCTATACATAGAGCCACTGACGGTTCACCAGCAGACTGAAGAGACCGACAAGAGGAAAGAATCTTTGCTTTTCTGACCTCCGTCAGAAAAATCTTCATCAGAATGGAATCTATTATTGACCCTAGGGAGACTACCCTTGTAGCTGGAACCAGGGAGCTTTTCTCCAAATTCACTTTCCATCCGTGAGAACGAAGAAAAGACAACAATATACCTGTGTGAGATTCTGCTTGTGGAAAAGATGGCGCTTGAATCAATATGTCGTCCAAATAGGGAGCCACAGCAATTCCCCTGGACCAGATCACAGCCAAGAGAGCCCACAGAACCTTTGAAAATATTCTGGGAGCTGTGGCAAGGCCAAACGGAATAGAAACGAATTGGAAATGTTGTTCGAGAAAGGCAAATCTCAGAAACTTGTGATGGTCCCTGTGAATGGAAACATGAAGGTACACATCCTATAGATCTATGGTCGTCATGAATTGACCCTCTTGTACTAAAGGAAGAATAGTACGAATAGTCCCCATCTTGAAGGATGGGACTCTGAGAAATTTGTTTAAAAGTTTCAGAGCTAGAATTGGACGGAAAGTTTCCTCCTTCTTGGAAACCACAAATAAGTTTGAATAAAACCCTAGACCCTGCTCCAGTATTGGAACTGGAACAATCACTCCCAGAGAAGAGAGATCCTCTACGTATTTCAAGAACGCCTCTCTTTTTATCTGGTCTGCAGATAATCTTGAAAGGTGGAACCTGCCCCTGGGAGGACAAGTCTTGAATTCCAACTTTTAACGCTGGGATACAAATGTCCACAGCCCAGGGATCTGGGACATCTCTTACCCAGGCCTGAGAAAACTGAGAAAGTCTGCCCCCTACTTGATCCAAGTATGGATCGGGGGCAAACCCTTCATGTTGATTTAGAGTCAGCCACGGGTTTCTTGGACTGTTTTCCCTTGCTCCAAGACTGATTTGGTTTCCAGGAAGATTTGGCATGGTCCTGCTTAGATGAAGAGGAAGGATTTCCTCTGAAGTTTCAAAAGGAACGAATATTACTCTGACATCCCTTGGGTCTGGACTTTCTATCTTGAGGAAGAAAAGACCCTTTCCCACCTGTAATATCAGAAATTATCTCAGCCAACCCGGGTCCAAACAAGGTCTTTCCCTTGTAAGGAAGCGCCAGAAGCTTGACCTTGGAGGAAACATCTGCTGACCAAGACTTCAGCCATAATGCCCTTCTGGCTAGGAATGCAAAACTAGAAGCCTTAGCTCCCAGTCTAAGGGCCTGAAGAACAGCATCCACTATAAAATAATTGGCTAGCTTAAGAGCCTTAATCCTATCCGGAATCTCATTTAAAGGAGTCACTTTCTGAAGAGAGTCAGATAATGCGTCAAACCAATAGGATGCTGCACTAGTCACCATGGTAATACATACCACTGGTTGCCATTGGAGACCTAAATGTACATAAATCTTTTTCAAGTAAGCCTCTTTTTGTCCATTGCATCCTTGAAAGAACAACTATCCTCAATAGGAATAGTGGTTCTCTTAGCCAGAGTAGAAATGGCCCCTTCAACCTTAGGAAGCATAGACCAGGGATCCTTGATAGAAGCCTCCACAGGAAACATAGTAAAAGCCACTCCTGGATTCTCCCATTCCTGAGATATAATCTGCCTAGCACCGTCTGGCACAGGAAAGACTTCCATAGATGGAGGGACATCAAAGAAACTATTAAGTTTACTAGATTTCTTAGGAGTGACCGCGACAGGAGTATCAGAGTCATCCAAAGTAGCTAAAACCTCCTTTAACAGTACACAAAAGTGTTCAAGCTTAAATCTGAAGGATAGTCCTTCAGTGTCAGAAGAAGGAATTATACTGTCTGAATCTGAAATTTCAACCTTTAGAAGCGACACAACATCTTCCTCAGATCTATGAGAAGCTTGGGAATCAGAATTTGTAACAGATACCTTACTATCTGAATTCTTAAGTTTCCTCTTACGCTTTCCAAGAATCCTGGGAAATTCAGCTAGAGCAGCAGATACCACCGAGGATACCTGCGCAGGCAATTTTAGCCTTTAAAAACTGGGAGTTAGAGAGGAACGGAGAAATGTTTGAACTCACAGGGCTGTAGAAAAGTGACCTATGGCTCCTATCTAAGGTGGGTCCCCAACTGCCCACAGAAAGAGATAATGCAGAGTCTAGGGTTTAGAGAGGAGCGCCAAAGGAGGCAAGGTCTAGTGGGTGTGGAAATAATAGTATACTACAGTATAGTAATAAACGTAATCAGTGAAAGATCCTATGTAGACACTGGTAAGTATTACAAATGGCCTCAAAGGCTACAGGAACTAGTCGGCAATAATTGGTAAAATATTAGGACACAATTTATTACAGATTATATAAACATGAATTATATCACTAAACATGGATCCATGCTACATAAAAACACATAAGCATAAAATCAATACAATAAAATATAAATGTACAGTTGTGCACTAAAAATAGTATATAAAAAATGCCAAAATGAGTATGATCCTTCCAAAGAAGTGACCCAATCAATGGTTGCTAAAAAAAACTAACATATGGTACTAAAAACAGTATAGGTAAGAGTGATAGGTGTCGATAAACATCACTACCCTCTACCTCAAAGGTCTAGATAAATACACCCAGGTAAGGGTGTTGGCTTGATGGTAGAACGATAAACAATACAATAAATAGTACAAATATAACAAAGAACAATTTCTAGAGTGAAACAATATAAATAATAAAAATAATCCAGATGGGGGATTAAAGATGTGGTCAAAAATAACTAGTGTGAACACAAACTAGTGCTGATCCAAAAATGACAATAAAAATGCAATAAAAATACAAATACAAATAATGCTGATCAAGTCACACAGTGGTGTGTCAAAAAGGTTAAAGAAAATATATACACGTGTGGAAGTCCGTGAAAAATGTACAAAAAAGAGGGGGTAAATAGGTGATCACAAAACAAAATAGTGTCCTGAAGGTGTCCCAAATATATACAAAAATTCAAAATAAGTCCAGGTTAGTGTTCATAAAAA
The DNA here is from genome assembly GCF_027579735.1 of Bombina bombina. Taxonomy (NCBI): domain Eukaryota; kingdom Metazoa; phylum Chordata; class Amphibia; order Anura; family Bombinatoridae; genus Bombina; species Bombina bombina. Next base: position 783,618,643 of record NC_069503.1, on the reverse strand, counting down.
TCAGATGATAATAACCTTATGGTAATCCAAATGAAAATGTGTATCCAGCAATAGACAGTTTAAGTCCTTAAATACCAAGTGAAAAATAAAAATAAAAATAAAAATGAGGGTAAAAATAAAATAAAGGTAGAAAGCTGGGAAATCCTCAAAACCTGAAAACAGAAAATAATAACATAGTATAGTACTGTTTAGATACTGAATAATCAAGAAATATAGCTCACCATATAATTGCCAACGCGTTTCGGCCCACAACTGGGGCCTTTTTCAAGACTCCTGATTAATGTTACGATCTGACACCACCTTGGGAAGAAACCTCAACCCAGTACGAAGCACAGCCTTATCAGCGTGAAAAAACAGGTAAGGATGCTCAAATTGCAAGGCAGCTAACTCAGAGACTCTACAAGCCGAAGCAATAGCCAGAAGAAATATAATTTTCCAGGAAAGAATCTTAATGTCAAGCGCATGCATAGGCTCAAACGGAGACCTCTGCAAAACCTTAAGAACCAAATTTAAGCTCCAAGGAGGAGCAGAAGTTCTAAATACCGGTCTAATTCTAGACAGAGCCTGAACAAATAACTGAATATCAGGAAGCTCCGCTAGCTTCTTGTGTAACAGAACCGATTAGGCCGAAATCTGTCTCTTTAAAAAACTAACGGCAAGACCCTTATCCAGACCATCTTAGAGAAAAGCCAGAATCCTGTATACCCTAACTTTGTGCCAGGGATATCCACGTTCCTCACACCAGGATATATAGGTCCTCTACACCTTATTATAGATGCAACATGATAGATGCAACGAGTGACCGGTTTCCTGGCCTGAATGAGAGTATCAATCACTCTTTTTGAGAACCCTCTCTTGGCCAAGACTAGGCATTCAATCTCCATGCAGTCACTCAGAAAATCGAAACTTTGGTGGAGAAAGGGACCCTGAACCAGCAGATCTCTGATACATGGTAACCTCCATAGAGGAGAAAACGACATTCCCACCAGGTCCGCAAACCACATGGCCACAACGGAGCAATCAGAATGGTCGAAGCCTGCTTCTGTTTGATGCGGGCCACCACTCGAGGAAGAAGTGGCAACGGGGGAAAAATGTTAATTTGGTTGAGCTCCCAAGGTACCGCTAAGGCATTTATCAGCTCTACCTGGGGATCCCTGGACCGCGACCCGTATCAAGAAGGATGTCCCCTGGGGCAGCTTTCCCGGACGGACCCACCAAGAGAGGTATATCCTTGCTCGATTGTCCAGAGATCTGCTGGTATAGATCTGAGTGATCGCCGTTCCATTGTCTCAACATGCATAACTGCAGAGGTCTGATATGGAACCTGGCGAAAGAAATGACATCTATGCTGGAAACCATGAGCCCAATCACCTCCATGCACCTGGCCACAGATAGCCTTGAGGAGGTCTGAAGAACAAGACAGCTGGACGCAATCTTGGAACGTCTCTGATCGTTCAAGTATATCTTCATAGATATGGATTCTATTATCGTACCCAAAAACTCAACTCTGTTGTTGGTAACCAGAGCTCTTTCCCTTGTTTATATTTCATCCGTGGGATCGAAGGAGAAGAAGAGCCCTTGAGTGGTCCTCCGCGACACTGCAGGACATAGCCTGAACCAGGATATCGACCAGATAAGGAGCCACTGCAATACCTCTGGCTCTCGCAACTGCGAGCAGCGCTCCCAGAACCTTCGTAAAGACTCTTGGGGCAGTCGCCAGACGGAACGGTAGGGCCACAAAGTGGAAGTGTTGGTCCAGAAAAGCGAATCTTAGGAATCTGAAGTGGTCCTTGTGGATTGGCACCTGAAGGTAAGCATCCTTCAAGTCTATTGTCGTCATAAATTGCCCCTCTTAGACTAGGGGCAGCATTGATCTGATCATCTCCATTTTGAACGATGGAACGGACAGTAACTTGTTTAGGCACTTTAGGTCTAGAATTTGGCGGAACGTGCCCTCCTTCTGTGGGACCAAGAAAAGTTTTGAATAGTACCCTAGACCCCTTTCTGCTAGAGATACTGGAACGATTACTCCGAAAGAGGAGAGATCCCTCACACTAGGAAGGCGTCTCTTCTCTGGTCTTGAGGATAGGTTTGACAGGAGGAATCTGCCTCTGGGCGGATGAGTCTTAAACCCTATCCTGTAACCCTGAGTGATAACCTCCATAACCCAAGGGGATTCTGTACGTCTCGCATCCAAGCCTCTGCGAACCGAGATAGTCTGCCCCCTACCCGATCCAGAGAGGGATGGGGGCCGCCCCTTCATACCGACTTTGTCTCGGCAGGCTTCTTGATCTGCCTGGATTTGTTCCAAGAATGAGCTGGCTTCCAAGATCCCTTGGACTGCTCAGTCTTCGGCGCTGGACTGACCGTAATAGGCGGGATCAGACTGATATACTACAAGAAAGTTCTTCTCTGTGAAAAGCATTACTGGGCTAAAAGAAGCTGCACCCAGGTGGTAAATTGTCATAGAACAGGCTAACAATAATATTGAGCCAGTTGTTCGTTCCTGTGAGTGTGCTTCTCTCTGTGTGTATTTAGTCTCCCTATGGGAAAAAGGGGAAACCAGACGTGGACTCCTTGCTCAGTGTGCTTAGAGGAATATGGCTACACCTCACTGACGAGGCCCAATGAAGGCCGAAATGATCGTCTGAGGTTGCTGTGTTCCTTGTTCAGAGAGGAATTGCCTGGTATTTTGGCACTGGACTGAACTTAATAGGCAGGATCAGACTGATATACTACAGGAAAGTTCTTCTCTGTGAAAAGAATTACTGGGCTAAAAGAAGCTGCACCCAGGTGGTAAATTGTCATAGAACAGGCTAACAATAATATTGAGCCAGTTGTTCGTTCCTTTGAGTGTGCTTCTCTCTGTGTGTATTTAGTCTCCCTATGGGAAAAAGGGGAAACCAGACGTGGACTCCTTGCTCAGTGTGCTTAGAGGAATATGGCTACACCTCACTGACGAGGCCCAATGAAGGCCGAAATGATCGTCTGAGGTTGCTGCGTTCCTTGTTCAGAGAGGAATTTCCTGGTATTTCAGAGCTGGACTGACCGAAATAGGCGGGATCAGACTGATATACTACAGGAAAGTTCTTCTCTGTGAAAAGCATTACTGGGCTAAAAGAAGCTGCACCCAGGTGGTAAATCGCCATAGAACAGGCTAACAATAGTATTAAGCCAGTTGTTCGTTCCTGTGAGTGTGCTTCTCTCTGTGTGTATAAGGTCTGAGGCACCACCCTGTCCTCGTAAACCCTATCTAGCTTAGGGATCAATGGTTCTTCCGGAAGTTTCGGTTCCAGAACCTCCAAGCAGGCAATTCTTTCAATAAAAAGCGCAAATGCTCCATCTTAAACTTAAAATTTGGCTCCTCCGCAGCCGGAGGTCTAGAACAGTTGGAGGCGTCATCAGCGGATAATCTATCAGAGACATCCAACGGAGTAGATGACCCGTGGGACGGAAGGCTATGTCTTTCCCTTCACTTGCGCTTCACAGGACAAGGTAAGTCATTGATAGCCACAGAAACTGCAGTTTGCAGCTGGGTAACGAAATCAGGCGGCCAAGGGCCCCCTTCCCGCGGGAGGATCAGTCGGCCCTGGGGAGCTGCAAGTGTGATCAGAGATGAATGTAGGGAATGCACCTCACAGGATGGCTCAGTAGTGCTAAATATCTTATTCTTTATAGATATGGCAATCTTATCAAAGCATGTGGACCACTGTTGAGCAGGCGGATCAACCTGCACCTTCTCACAATAAACACAGCTATTAGATTTAATTAAAGAGGGGGTATCCTCTAACATATCAGAGTCCTCCCTAGCTTGCACCTTTAATGCGGACTAGATCGATTAAATGGCACCTTTATAAACCAATGGCCGGGGCACTCACCACCTACTATGACCCGGACCACAGAGAAACCGTTATGTCTCCCGCAATTGCCGATTAGGAAAGATGAAGTTGAAGAGGCCACAATGGGTCACCTGGAGTGCCATGCAGGACCGCCCCTGCACTATAGAGAAACATGCCAAAAAAAGGCCGCGCCGATCTACACCTGACTGTTCACACATTGCTAGAGCCTCATCTCACACATGACGCAGCACCAAATACAATAAATATATTATTTATAAATCCCCCGTTTAATAATCCCCTTTCCAGGGATATTAACCCTTAATTCTATAGAGATAAAAGGAGACACACTGTGACCCTGTCTTCTAGCGTTATTAGATGTGTATAAATGAAACGATCTTACCAGAATCTATGCCGTGGACAGGAAGACAGCTCTTCAAGTGTGACAGGTTAGTAGCATTGCTCCTGACATGGCTTTGAGTGCATAAAGCAGGCAGTAAAACTAGTCAACGCTGATTGCTTAAGGAGCTGTAAATCAAGATGGTTTAGCAGAAAGATTCTCCCTGCATCTCTGGACTAACTTTCACCCATGCTCTCACTGAGAGGCTGACAGAACTACTAAAAACTCCAGTCCCATTTCGAAGAGTACTACCCTCCATAAGAGACTACTCCAAATCTTCCGACACTTCTCTGCCAACCTCCTGTGATGAAAGGCAAAGAATGACTGGGGGATGAGGGGAGTGGGGGAGGTATTTAAGCCTTTAGCTGGGGTGTCTTTGCCTCTTCCTGGTGGCCAGGTTCTTAATTCACACAAGTAATGAATGAAGCAGTTGACTCTCCTACCATTAAGATGAAAATATAATTGTTGCTTACCAAGACACTCATCTACTTGAAGAACCACTAGAAAGTCAAACCAGTGCTGAAACATATAAGCAGAGGATATGGAATAGGAGTATACTGAAGAACCAACATGAGGAGACAAAGGAAATGTTGCAACGGAACACATGGAAGGCTTGTGACTCATTTCCCATGAAGTGAAAAATTAGGCACAACCCATACTCCAAATACATCCCTCTAACAAGGCACTGCACTCCGAGAGGAAATAGGCCTCAAAAAAAGACTGAGAACCCATCTCATTGAAGAACCCTATGCACATCTTCATTCTTTACTTACCTCCAGTGAAGGCAAAGACAAGACTGAAGTGCCAGTGAGGTGGGAGGAGTTTTATAGAGCCCTTGGGGCTTGAGAATCTTTGCCTCCTCCTAGTAGAAGGGAAGACTAATCAAAAGAAATAATGGCTCGTGAAATCTCCTGTATGAAAGAAAAAATTGATGATTTAGTTCAAGTATTTCATACATTTAAGATGACACCCCACCCCCCCTTTGAAATCAGAAGTGTATAAGATAAAAATCTTGTTCTTAATTGTAAAATATTTTATTCATACTAATTTCATACCTTTCATTTTTAGCATTTGTTATTTAAAAAAATAAAAACAGATGCATAGGTTTCTAAATGGTGATTATTTGCAAAGATTAACTAATGCTAAATATGAAAAAACCCATAATGCGAGACTCACATTTTTTTGGCATTTTATATGGTGGCTTTTACCATTTGAGTATTTCCGCAAACTAAGGCCTAGATTTAGAGTTCGGCGGTAGCCGTCAAAACCAGCGTTAGAGGCTCCTAACGCTGGTTTTGGCCGCCCGCTGGTATTTGGAGTCAGTGATTAAAGGGTCTAACGCTCACTTTGCAGCCGCGACTTTTCCATACCGCAGATCCCCCTACGCCATTTGCGTAGCCTATCTTTTCAATGGGATCTTTCTAACGCTGGTATTTAGAGTCGTTTCTGCAGTGAGCGTTAGAGCTCTAACGACAAGATTCCAGCCGCCTGAAAAAAGCAGGAGTTAAGAGCTTTCTGGCTAATGCCGGTTTATAAAGCTCTTAACTACTGTACCCTAAAGTACACTAACACCCATAAACTACCTATGTACCCCTAAACCGAGCTCCCCCCACATCGCCGCCACTCGATTAAAAATTTTAACCCCTAATCTTCCGACCGCCACCTACGTTATACTTATGTACCCCTAATCTGCTGCCCCTAACCCCGCCGACCCCTATATTACATTTATTAACCCCTAATCTGCCCCCCACAACATCGCCGCCAGCTACTTACAATAATTAACCCCTAATCTTCCGACCGCAAAGCGCCGCCACCTACGTTATCCCTATGTACCCCTAATCTGCTGCCCCTAACACCGCCGACCCCTATATTATATTTATTAACCCCTAATCTGCCCCCCTCAACGTCGCCGACACCTACCTACACTTATTAACCCCTAATCTGCCGAGCGGACCTGAGCGCTACTATAATAAAGTTATTAACCCCGAATCCGCCTCACTAACCCTATCATAAATAGTATTAACCCCTAATCTGCCCTCCCTAACATCGCCGACACCTACCTTCAATTATTAACCCCTAATCTGACGACCGGAGCTCACCGCTATTCTAATAAATGTATTAACCCCTAAAGCTAAGTCTAACCCTAACACTAACACCCCCCTAACTTAAATATAATTGTAATCTAACGAAATAAATTAACTCTTATTAAATAAATTAATCCTATTTAAAGCTAAATACTTACCTGTAAAATAAACCCTAATATAGCTACAATATAAATTATAATTATATTATAGCTATTTTAGGATTAATATTTATTTTACAGGCAACTTGGTATTTATTTTAACTAGGTACAATAGCTATTAAATAGTTAAGAACTATTTAATAGTTACCTAGTTAAAATAATAACAAATTTACCTGTAAAATAAATCCTAACCTAAGATATAATTAAACCTAACACTACCCTATCAATAAAATAATTAAATAAACTACCTACAATTACCTACAATTAACCTAACACTACACTATCAATAAATTAAATAAACACAATTGCTACAAATAAATACAATTAAATAAACTAGCTGAAGTACAAAAAATAAAAAAGAACTAAGTTACAGAAAATAATAAAATATTTACAAACATAAGAATAATATTACAACAATTTTAAACTAATTACACCTACTCTAAGCCCCCTAATAAAATAACAAAGCCCCCCAAAATAATAAATTCCCTACCCTATTCTAAATTAAAAAAGTTACAAGCTCTTTTACCTTACCAGCCCTGAACAGGGCCCTTTGCGGGGCATGCCCCAAGAAGTTCAGCTCTTTTGCCTGTAAAAAAAAACATACAATACCCCCCCCAACATTACAACCCACCACCCACATACCCCTAATCTAACCCAAACCCCCCTTAAATAAACCTAACACTAATCCCCTGAAGATCTTTCTACCTTGTCTTCACCATCCAGGTATCACCGATCCGTCCTGGCTCCAAGATCTTCATCCAACCCAAGCGGGGGTTGGCGATCCATAATCCGGTGCTGAAGAGGTCCAGAAGAGGCTCCAAAGTCTTCATCCTATCCGGCAAGAAGAGGACATCCGGACCGGCAACCATCTTGATCCAAGCGGCATCTTCTATCTTCATCCGATGACGACCGGCTCCATCCTGAAGACCTCCACCGCGGACCCATCTTCTTCCGGCGACGTCCAACTGCAGAATGACGGTTCCTTTAAGGGACGTCATCCAAGATGGCGTCCCTCGAATTCCGATTGGCTGATAGGATTCTATCAGCCAATCGGAATTAAGGTAGGAATATTCTGATTGGCTGATGGAATCAGCCAATCAGAATCAAGTTCAATCCGATTGGCTGATCCAATCAGCCAATCAGATTGAGCTCGCATTCTATTGGCTGATCGGAACAGCCAATAGAATGCGAGCTCAATCTGATTGGCTGATTGGATCAGCCAATCGGATTGAACTTGATTCTGATTGGCTGATTCCATCAGCCAATCAGAATATTCCTACCTTAATTCCGATTGGCTGATAGAATCCTATCAGCCAATCGGAATTCGAGGGACGCCATCTTGGATGACGTCCCTTAAAGGAACCGTCATTTTGCAGTTGGACGTCGCCGGAAGAAGATGGGTCCGCGGTGGAGGTCTTCAGGATGGAGCCGGTCGTCATCGGATGAAGATAGAAGATGCCGCTTGGATCAAGATGGTTGCCGGTCCGGATGTCCTCTTCTTGCCGGATAGGATGAAGACTTTGGTGTTGGGGGGGGGGGGTATTGTATGTTTTTTTTTACAGGCAAAAGAGCTGAACTTCTTGGGGCATGCCTCGCAAAGGGCCCTGTTCAGGGCTGGTAAGGTAAAAGAGCTTGTAACTTTTTTAATTTAGAATAGGGTAGGGAATTTATTATTTTGGGGGGCTTTGTTATTTTATTAGGGGGCTTAGAGTAGGTGTAATTAGTTTAAAATTGTTGTAATATTATTCTTATGTTTGTAAATATTTTATTATTTTCTGTAACTTAGTTCTTTTTTATTTTTTGTACTTTAGCTAGTTTATTTAATTGTATTTATTTGTAGCAATTGTGTTTATTTAATTTATTGATAGTGTAGTGTTAGGTTAATTGTAGGTAATTGTAGGTAGTTTATTTAATTATTTTATTGATAGGGTAGTGTTAGGTTTAATTATATCTTAGGTTAGGATTTATTTTACAGGTAAATTTGTTATTATTTTAACTAGGTAACTATTAAATAGTTCTTAACTATTTAATAGCTATTGTACCTAGTTAAAATAAATACCAAGTTGCCTGTAAAATAAATATTAATCCTAAAATAGCTATAATATAATTATAATTTATATTGTAGCTATATTAGGGTTTATTTTACAGGTAAGTATTTAGCTTTAAATAGGATTAATTTATTTAATAAGAGTTAATTTATTTCGTTAGATTACAATTATATTTAAGTTAGGGGGGTGTTAGTGTTAGGGTTAGACTTAGCTTTAGGGGTTAATACATTTATTAGAATAGCGGTGAGCTCCGGTCGTCAGATTAGGGGTTAATAATTGAAGGTAGGTGTCGGCGATGTTAGGGAGGGCAGATTAGGGGTTAATACTATTTATGATAGGGTTAGTGAGGCGGATTCGGGGTTAATAACTTTATTATAGTAGCGCTCAGGTCCGCTCGGCAGATTAGGGGTTAATAAGTGTAGGTAGGTGTCGGCGACGTTGTGGGGGGCAGATTAGGGGTTAATAAATATAACATAGGGGTCGGCGATGTTAGGGCAGCAGATTAGGGGTACATAGGGATAACGTAGGTTGCGGCGGTTTACGGAGCGGAAGATTAGGGGTTAATAATAATATGCAGGGGTCAGCGATAGCGGGAGTGGCAGATTAGGGGTTAATAAGTGTAAGGTTAGGGGTGCTTAGACTCGGGGTACATGTTAGAGTGTTAGGTGCAGACGTAGGAAGTGTTTCCCCATAGGAAACAATGGGGCTGCGTTAGGAGCTGAACGCTGCTTTTTGCAGGTGTTAGGTTTTTTTTCAGCTCAAACAGTCCCATTGTTTCCTATGGGGGAATCGTGCACGAGCACGTTTTTGATGCCGGCCGCGTCCGTAAGCAACTCTGGTATCGAGAGTTGCATTTGCGGTAAAAATGCCCTACGCTCCTTTTTTGGAGCCTAACGCAGCATTTGTTTTAACTCTCGATACCAGAGTTAAATTTATGGTGCGGCCAGAAAAAAGCCCGCGGAGCGTTAACAGCCCTTTTACCGCCGAACTCTAAATCTAGGCCTAAATGTATTATTTAAGAGTGTTTAGTGGGCGGTATTTAAAAAAAAAAAAAAAAAAAAAAGTATTAAATTGTTTGCACACTTCACACATAAAAAATATCAACAATCAATACTGAACTGGCAGTGCAAAAAGAAAAAAAACAAATCAAAATAAGGATGTGAAATAGCTCAGCGGGGGGTTCATAAAAATCCATGTAGCCACAAACCGTAAATTCCATTTAGTAAATAACTCACTTGTAATATTCCGTTCTACTGTTTTTGTTGATTCTGTGGAAAAGCTTAGATCAAAAGTGTAACGTCCAAGATAACAATTTTTCACCATTTGATTTAAATGTTCATAGAAGTAGTAGTGATTCAACAAAGCCTGGAGAGCCATTTTTCCAACCAAGGATAAACCAGCCTCATCATCATGTAGACATGGGCCCTGGGAACGAATATTAAAAGAAAAAAAAAAGTATTAAAGTTTACATTTTGCAAAAAAAAAAAAAAAAGGTAAAGTGAATGTATAAGTAGACATTTTATTTGTTTAATTCCCCCATACTCAAAGTTGTGTCATTTAATAAGGATGGGTTTTCTTATAGTGTGATTTCTTAGAGCAAATACACAGGTGGCCAGAAGGCAGTAATTTCAAGTTGTACCTTCAGGGGGCACTAAGTTTAAGTTGCAAATTCCCCTTAATCAAGTACTGAAATCTGAAATGTACCATGCACAGTGAAAACTGAAGGGGTGGGGGAATTCTACTTTGAAATTACTCTTAGTTTTTGCCATTTATTGAAAATACTTTATGTGCAATGCTAGTGATATATGTCACAAAGATTGGCTACTAACCTGAAAAATATACTCTTTGGAATCCTCCAGGTTTTCTGGCATAGGAGTAACAAGAAGGTTTTGAAGAATAAATGAAGCCTAAATTAAAAGAAAAACAACAACGCCATGTCACATTTTACTATAGAAGTTATGCAACTCGATTACCGCATCTTCAGGTAATGTTAATTACCAGTCCATATGGCAAAATATGCTACTCCTTCAAGCAAATACATCATTAAAAGTAATATTGTTCTTAATATATCTTTATTGGCAGTTTGTAAAGATAATTTTAACAAATGTAAAAGCCTGTAAGGACCAGATTACAAGGAGTGCTAATTAACGCACCAGCTCGAGCGTTAACTGCGCTAGAAGTAAGCTTTTTGCGTGTGTCGGGTTGCGCTCATATTATGAGTTGAAAGCAAACTGTTTTCTCTTGCACAATAAACTAGTGCAAAAACATAATTTATATCTTACCTAATAAATTCCTTTCTTTGATGGTGATACAAGTCCACTATCCATTACTCCTGGGAATTACCTTTCCTGCCACTAGGAGGAGGCAAATATTCCCAAACCTCAGAGCTCTATATAAACCCTCCCACCTCTATGGTAATCAGTCTGACGTATAGCCAAGCTGACAGAGGAGAGAAAGAAATAGCGCAAAATAAATAGAGGAAATGGGAAAAAAGTATGTGCCAAAAATAATAAAAATACAAAAAAATCAGGGTAGGGTCTTGCGGACTCTTATTACCATAACATGAATTAATTTATCATCAGGTAAGATATAAATTATGTTTTCTTTCATATAGGTGATAAGAGTCCACAATCAATAATTCATGGGAACTAAAACCTAAAATACGGAGGGGTTTAACATCCTTTTAAACCGTTAGAAGAAAAAAAAAAAAAAAAAGAGTCCTAGACAGAAAAAACTGCCTGAAACAATTTCCTACCAAAAGAAGCTTCAGAAAAAGGAAAAACATTGAAATGGTACAATTTAGTAAATGTACGCAAGTATGACCAAGTAGCTGCCTTGCAAATTCGTTCCCACAGAAGCCTCATTCTTGAATGCCCAGAAGTGGCTAAAGAGCGAGTAGAATGAGCAGTAATACGCTTAGGAGTAGTTTGAACTGCTTCTACATAAGCCATATGGATTAATTGCTTAATCCAAGAAGTCAGAGCAACAAAAAAGACGCCTTCTGCCAGTTGCACTTACCTGAAAAATTAACAAAGAAATCAGGAGTTTGTCTGAAATCTTTAGTAACCTCAAGATTATATTTCAAAGCCCTGACAACATCCAAATTGTGAAGTCTCTCTAAAGAATTCTTTGAATCAGGACAAAGAGAAAACATTTGTTTCCCGAGTAATGTTTTCAGAAGAAACAACTTTATCCTTATGAAAAATAAGATAAGGAGGATCGTGAGAAAGCGCAGACAATTCAGACACTCTTTTAGCAGAGGAAATAGTCAAAAAGAGCAAAGCTTTCAAAGAAAATAAGCTTAACATCCACCTTATGCAAAGGTTCGAAAAGGAGGAGATTGTAAAAACCTCTAGAACCAAATTAAGATTCCAAGGTGGTTTAATCACAGAATATACTCTGGATAATGCCTGAACAAAACTATGCACATCTGGAAGATAAGCAATTTTCCAATGGAAAAGAACAGAGAGACACAAAATCTGGCCTATCAAAGAACTGTCAGAAATACCTTCTGCAAACCACCCTAAAGGAACACAAGAATTCTTGAATCCTAAAAGATTGCCAAGAATAATTATGATCAGAACACCAAAAAAAGATAAAAGATTCCCAAACTTTGTAATACATCTTTCTGGTAACAGGGTTCCTTGCATGAACAAGAGTATAAACCACAGACTAAGAGAAACCTCCATGACAAAGAACTATCCCTTGCATTTCCAAGCCATCAAGTTTAGAAATTTTAAATATGGATAGAAAACGCAAGGCCTTGAAACAGAATATCTCTTCTTAGAGGAAGAGGCCAAGGCTGGCAACTGGACATCTGAACCAGATCTGCAAGCTGAACTCTTCAAAGCCACTTAGGTGCTATGAGAAACACTGATGCATTCTCTAGCCAGATTTTGATTATTACCCTGGGTAACAATACCAGAGAAGAAAACACATTAGCCAGCTGAAATGACAAGGGCACCCTCAGAGCATCTGTCTTCAGAACCCTTGAATATATGAACCTGGAGAAATACAGAAGAAGCTTGTTATTCAGCCTAAAAAGCCATGAGAGGACTATTTTTGGCATTCCCCAAAAGACTCACAATCTGACTGAATAGTTCTGGATGAAGAGACCATTCCCCTGGATGGATAGTCTGGAGACTGAGAAAATCTGCTTCCCAATTGTACACTTCTGGAACATGAACTGCAGATATATGACAATGATAGATCTCTGCCCAATCCAGAATTTTCTGAATTTCCTTCAATGCCAGATGACTTCTGGTTCCCCCCTTGTGATCAATATATGCCACAGCTCTGACATTGTCTGACTGAACCTGAAGGAAGGATTCTATCCTCAACTGGGGCTAAAGTGAATTGCTGAAAATTCCAAAATATTTATGGGCAACTTCACCTCCTCAGCAAGGAAGGAACATCATACTGCACCCCAGCTGGACAGACTTACATCTGTCAAAATAACAGTCCAGAGAGGAGGAAAAAAGCTTGCTCCCTGAGAAATGGGCTAAGGAACTGCATTGTTTGAGATCTCAGAAACAAATATTTGTGAAAACTGGGATAGATCTCTGTTCCCCTTATTCAGCATGCAAAGCTGAAGAGGCCTCATATGCAGCCGGGCATAAGGCACTGCATCTGATGCTGCCACTATTAAACATATTACTTACATACAGGAAGCTACAAAGGGAAACAGCTGAGCCTGAAGATTCAGACAGGCAGACATTCATTTTGACATCCTTGTCTCTGTTAAGGACAGTCTCATGGAGACTGAATCTATTTGAAATCCCAGGAAAGTATCCTTTGTCTGAGGAATTAAAGAACTCTCTGGCAAATTTACTTTCTAACCATAAAGCTGAAGAAACAACAGTAGGACATGGGATTCTGCTAAAGTATAAATGGAGCTTGAACCAAAACATTGTCTAAATAGGGAAAAACTGAAATCCCCTGAGATCTAATGACTGAGGTCAAGACACCTAAAAATTATCTAAAGATTCTCGATGCAGTTGCTAGACCAAATAGGAGAATCACAAACTGATGTTTGTCCAAAATGGCAAATCTTAGAAATTTGGGTGATCCAAATGAATTAGAACATGCAGGAAAGCATCCTTTAACTCTATGTTCGACATATAATGATCTTGACAAATAAAAGGAAGGATTGTCCTGATAGTTTCCATTTTGAAAAGCACGAATCCTGACAAACGTGTTTAAAATGTTCAAATTTAGAACAGGCCAAAAAGTACCCTCTTTCTTGGGAACTATGAAGAGATCTGAAAAAGAACCTTCCCCTGTTCTGATAGAGGAACTGGGACTATAACCCCTATAGATTCCAAATCTGAAACACATTGAAGCAAGGCTGAGCTTTCATAGTGTTCTTTAGTACCCTTGAAATGAAAAATCTGTCTCTGGGAAGTTTTGGATTTGAAGCCCATTGGATACCCCTAAGAAACAAATTTCAGAGCCCAAGGATCTGAAACCTTGCATCCTGAAAATGCATCAGCCTGCCCCCTACAAGAGATACAGGACTGTGGGCCGCACCTTCTTGCTGACTTACAAGTAGGAGTAGTTCAGTGCCAACGAGTCTATTAAAGGGACACTGAAAACAATTTTTTTTTCTTTTGTGATTCAGATAGAGCATACAATTTTAAGCAACTTTCTAATTTACTCCTATTATCAAATGTTCTTCATTCTCTTAATATTTTTATTTGAAAAGCAAGAATGTAAGTTTAGATGCCGGCCCATTTTTGATGAACAAACTGGGTTGTCCTTGCCGATTGTTGGATAAATTCATCCACCAATAAACAAGTGCTATCCAGGGTCTGGACTTTCTTTTCTAAATAAAGATAGCAAGAGAATGAAGAAAAATTGATAAAAGGAGTAAATTATAAAGTTGCTTAAAATTGCATGCTCTATCTGAATCACAAAAGAAAATTTTTGGGTTCAGTATCCTTTTAACTAGAAATGGAATGGAAAGTAATTTATTCTTAGAGGCTGCATCAGCAGACTAAGGGGTAGATTTATTATGCTGCAGATGCAGCTATTTCCGCACAAGCCTTCAGGCTAGCTGGAAACAAAAGTTAAGAAGCAGCGGTTGTAAGACCGCTGCTCCTTAACTCATCCGCTACCTCTGAGGTGGCGGACAGCAATCACCCCGATCAGATGGCACCCCCAGAAATGCTTGTGCAATGTTAATGCTGTCGGCATTTAGTGATGTCGGGTGGACATGATCCACTTGATAAATCTGCCCCCAAGACTTAAGTCATAGAGCACATCTGGCAACAACTGAAAGACACAAATTATAAGAGCTAATTCTGACAATATCAAGAATAGAATCACCCACAAAAGCATTAGCATATTTAAGTATTTCAAAAAGCTCCTGAAATTGTCTGTAAAAAGTACTGGGTTTCATATTTCTTACTGATTGTTGTTTTGTTTTACAGGAAGTTACCTCATTATCAAGCGCTAAATCACATAAGGTGACAATATCACACAGTTCAGAGAAAGTCCATTTGTCATTAAATGATACTGATGTTTTCACATCTGGCGGACTCTCATTAAATGATGCAGTGGTCTCCTTATTAAAATGTTTCCTCAGTGTGATTTTACGTATGAATTTATTTAGATCCAAGATGGCACTGAAAAGGTTGAAATCCTGTGGAGAAAATCCAAGACCTTTAGATAAGACAGCTTTTTCAAAGTCATTCAGTCTGACATCTGATAGATTAATGATTTTTAGTTCTTGTTTGTTCTCGAACTCTTGAATCTTTGTCTGCTCGGGTACCTGGGAATTTGAGGAGCTTGTGCATCCATCCATTTTTCTTCTGTTAAATTCGACTCCTTTACCCCGTTTTTTGGCTTTGCTCCCATTTCTTCCACAGATCTTAAAGGGGTTTGATGGGAGTCAATGTTGATTTTGGTGTAATAGATACCATAGAGCCAGTGTCATCATTAGAGGTAGCATTTTCAAAGCTGGTAAATGTTACTTTTTTATATGTGTGCACGTAAATGATTATATGTGTGTACGTGTATATGATATATATCTATATCAACACAGGATCGAATTCACACACAACCTCAGAGTCATCTGCACTGTCAGCATGAAAGGGACAGTCAACTCCAAAAAACATAATTTATGCTTACCTGAAAAATTCCTTTCTCCTGTAGTGTAGTCAGTCCACGGGTCATCCATTACTTATGGGATATTAACTCCTCCCTAACAGGAAGTGCAAGAGGATCACCCAAGCAGAGCTGCTATATAGCTCCTCCCCTCTACGTCACACCCAGTCATTCGACCGAGAACCAAACGAGAAAGGAGAAACTATAGGGTGCAGTGGTGACTGGAGTATAATTTAAAATTTAGACCTGCCATAAAAAACAGGGCGGGCCGTGGACTGACTACACTACAGGAGAAAGGAATTTATCAGGTAAGCATAAATTATGTTTTCTCCTGTTAAGTGTAGTCAGTCCACGGGTCATCCATTACTTATGGGATACCAATACCAAAGCTAAAGTACACGGATGACGGGAGGGACAGGCAGGATCTTTACACGGAAGGAACCACTGCCTGAAGAACCTTTCTCCCAAAAACAGCCTCAGAAGAAGCAAAAGTGTCAAATTTGTAAAATTTGGAAAAAGTATGAAGAGAAGACCAAGTTGCAGCCTTGCAAATCTGTTCAACAGAGGCCTCATTCTTAAAGGCCCACGTGGAAGCCACAGCTCTCGTAGAATGAGCTGTAATTCTTTCAGGAGGCTGCTGTCCAGCAGTCTCATAGGCTAAACGTATTATGCTACGAAGCCAAAAAGAGAGAGAGGTAGCAGATGCTTTTTGACCTCTCCTCTGTCCAGAATAAACGACAAACAGGGAAGAAGTTTGACGAAAATCTTTAGTTGCCTGTAAATAAAATTTCAGGGCACGGACTACGTCTAGATTGTGCAGAAGTCGTTCCTTCTTTGAAGAAGGATTAGGGCACAATGATGGAACAACAATCTCTTGATTGATATTCTTGTTAGTGACTACCTTAGGTAAGAACCCAGGTTTAGTACGCAGAACTACCTTGTCTGAATGAAAAATCAGATAAGGAGAATCACAATGTAAGGCCGATAACTCAGAGACTCTACGAGCCGAGGAAATAGCCATTAAAAACAGAACTTTCCAAGATAACAGCTTGATATCAATGGAATGAAGGGGTTCAAACGGAACACCCTGTAAAACGTTAAGAACTAAGTTTAAGCTCCACGGTGGAGCAACAGTCTTAAACACAGGCTTAATCCTGGCCAAAGCCTGACAAAAAGCCTGAACGTCTGGAACTTCTGACAGACGTTTGTGTAAAAGAATGGACAGAGCTGAGATCTGTCCCTTTAAAGAACTTGCAGATAAACCCTTTTCTAAACCTTTTTGTAGAAAAGACAATATCCTAGGAATCCTAACCTTACTCCATGAGTAACTCTTGGATTTGCACCAGTGTAAATATTTACGCCATATCTTATGGTAAATTTTCCTGGTAACAGGTTTCCTAGCCTGTATTAAGGTATCAATTACTGACTCCGAAAATCCACGCTTTGATAAAATCAAGCGTTCAATTTCCATGCAGTCAGCTTCAGAGAAATTAGATTTTGATGTTTGAAAGGACCCTGAATTAGAAGGTCCTGTCTCAGAGGCAGCGACCAAGGTGGACAGGATGACATGTCCACTAGATCTGCATACGAGGTCCTGCGTGGCCACGCAGGCGCTATTAGAATCACCGATGCTTTCTCCTGTTTGATCCTGGCAATCAATCGAGGAAGCATCGGGAAGGGTGGAAACACATAAGCCATGTTGAAGACCCAAGGTGCTGTCAGAGCATCTATCAGCGCCGCTCCCGGGTCCCTGGACCTGGATCCGTAACAAGGAAGTTTGGTGTTCTGGCGAGACGCCATGAGATCCAGATCTGGTTTGCCCCAACGTCGAAGTATTTGGGCAAAGACCTCCGGATGAATTTCCCACTCCCCCGGATGAAAAGTCTGGCGACTTAGGAAAACCGCCTCCCAGTTCTCCACGCCTGGGATGTGAATCGCTGACAGGTGGCAAGAGTGAGACTCTGCCCAGCGAATAATCTTTGAGACTTCCATCATCGCTAGGGAACTCCTTGTCCCTCCCTGATGATTGATGTAAGCCACAGTCGTGATGTTGTCCGACTGAAACCTGATGAACCTCAGAGTTGCTAACTGAGGCCAAGTCAGAAGGGCATTGAGAACTGCTCTCAATTCCAGAATGCTTATTGGAAGGAGACTCTCCTCCTGAGTCCATGATCCCTGAGCCTTCAGGGAATTCCAGACAGCGCCCCAACCTAAAAGGCTGGCGTCTGTTACAATTGTCCAGTCTGGCCTGCTGAAGGGCATCCCCCTGGACAGATGTGGCCGAGAAAGCCACCATAGAAGAGAATCTCTGGTCTCTTGATCCAGATTCAGCATAGGGGACAAATCTGAGTAATCCCCATTCCACTGACTTAGCATGCACAATTGCAGTGGTCTGAGATGCAGGCGTGCAAAAGGTACTATGTCCATTGCCGCTACCATTAAGCCGATTACCTCCATGCATTGAGCCACTGACGGGTGTTGAATGGAATGAAGGACACGGCAAGCATTTAGAAGTTTTGTTAACCTGTCCTCTGTCAGGTAAATTTTCATTTCTACAGAATCTATAAGAATCCCCAAGAAGGGAACTCTTGTGAGTGGTAAGAGAGAACTCTTTTCTTCGTCAACTTTCCACCCATGCGACCTTAGAAATGCCAGTACTAACTCTGTATGAGACTTGGCAGTTTGGAAGCTTGACGCTTGTATCAGAATGTCGTCTAGGTACGGAGCTACCGATATTCCTCGCGGTCTTAGTACCGCCAGAAGAGAGCCTAGAACCTTTGTAAAGATTCTTGGAGCCGTAGCTAACCCGAAGGGAAGAGCCTGTCTAGGAAGGCAAACCTTAGATACCGGTAATGATCCTTGTGAATCGGTATGTGAAGGTAGGCATCCTTTAAATCCACTGTGGTCATGTACTGGCCCCTTTGGATCATGGGTAAGATTGTCCGAATAGTTTCCATTTTGAACGATGGAACTCTTAGGAATTTGTTAAGGATCTTTAAATCCAATATTGGTCTGAAGGTTCCTTCTTTCTTGGGAACCACAAACAGATTTGAGTAAAACCCTTGTCCGTGTTCCGACCGCGGAACCGGATGGATCACTCCCATGAGTAAAAGATCTTGTACACAGCGTAGAAACGCCTCTTTCTTTATCTGGTTTGTTGACAACCTTGAAAGGTGAAATCTCCCTTGTGGAGGAGAAGCTTTGACGTCCAGAAGATATCCCTGAGATATGATCTCCAACGCCCAGGGATCCTGGACATCTCTTGCCCAAGCCTGGGCGAAGAGAGAGAGTCTGCCCCCCACTAGATCAGTTTCCGGATCGGGGGCCCTCACTTCATGCTGTCTTAGGGGCAGCAGCAGGTTTTCTGGCCTGCTTGCCCTTGTTCCAGGTCTGGTTGGGTTTCCAGCCTTGTCTGTAGCGAGCAACAGCTCCTTCCTGTTTTGGGGCAGAGGAAGTTGATGCTGCTCCTGCCTTGAAGTTACGAAAGGCACGAAAATTAGACTGTCTAGCCCTTGGTTTGGCTCTGTCTTGAGGCAGGGAATGGCCTTTACCTCCCGTAATATCAGCGATAATTTCTTTCAAACCGGGCCCGAATAATGTCTGCCCCTTGAAAGGTATGTTAAGCAATTTAGATTTAGAAGTCACATTAGCTGACCAGGATTTTAGCCACAGCGCTCTGCGCGCCTGAATGGCGAATCCGGAATTCTTAGCCGTAAGTTTAGTTAAATGTACTACGGCATCAGAAATAAATGAATTAGCTAGCTTAAGTGTTTTAAGCTTGTGTGTAATCTCATCTAATGGAGCTGAGTCAAGGGTCTCTTCCAGAGACTCAAACCAAAATGCTGCCGCAGCCGTGACAGGCGCAATGCATGCAAGGGGTTGCAATATAAAACCTTGTTGAACAAACATTTTCTTAAGGTAACCCTCTAACTTTTTATCCATTGGATCTGAAAAGGCACAGCTATCCTCCACCGGGATAGTGGTACGCTTAGCTAAAGTAGAAACTGCTCCCTCCACCTTAGGGACCGTTTGCCATAAGTCCCGTGTGGTGGCGTCTATTGGAAACATTTTTCTGAATATAGGAGGGGGTGAGAAAGGCACACCGGGTCTATCCCACTCCTTAGTAACGATTTCAGTAAGTCTCTTAGGTATAGGAAAAACGTCAGTACTCGTCGGTACCGCAAAATATTTATCCAACCTACACATTTTCTCTGAGATTGCAACTGTGTTACAATCATTCAGAGCCGCTAACACCTCCCCTAGTAGTACACGGAGGTTTTCCAGCTTAAACTTAAAATTTGAAATGTCTGAATCCAGTTTATTAGGATCAGATCCGTCACCCGCAGAATGAAGCTCTCCGTCCTCATGTTCTGCAAATTGTGACGCAGTATCAGACATGGCCCTAGCATTATCAGCGCACTCTGTTCTCACCCCAGAGTGATCTCGTTTACCCCTAAGTTCTGGCAATTTAGACAAAACTTCAGTCATAACATTAGCCATGTCCTGTAAAGTGATTTGTAATGGCCGCCCTGATGTACTTGGCGTTACAATATCACGCACCTCCTGAGCGGGAGATGCAGGTACTGACACGTGAGGCAAGTTAGTTGGCATAACTTCCCCCTCGTTGTCTGGTAAATGTTGTTTAAAATGTACCGATTGGCTTTTATTTAAAGTAGCATCAATGCAATTAGTACATAAATTTCTATTGGGCTCCACCTTGGCTTTTGAACATATTGCACAAAGAGATTCCTCTGTGTCAGACATGTTTAAACAAACTAGCAATTAGACTAGCAAGCTTGGAAATACTTTTCAACTGAATTTACAAGCAATATGCAAAAACGTTACTGTGCCTTTAAGAAGCACACAAAAAAAAAAAAAAAAAACTGTCACTTTGATATAACAATGAACCGGTTTAGTTATAGCAATCAATATTTCATATGAAATGCATTAATTTAGCAAAGGATAGCACCCATCACAATGGATTATTAACCCCATAATACCAAAAAAACGATTGACAAATAAATACGTTTTTTATCACAGTCAAAGCACAGTCTCACAGGTCTGCTGTGAGTGATTACCTCCCTCAAACTAGTTTTGGAGACCCCTGAGCTCTGTAGAGACGTCCTGGATCATGCAGGGAGAATAAGGAAGACTGTGACTGAATTTTTAATGCGTAGTAAAAGCGCCAAAAATAGGCCCCTCCAACTCTTAATACAGCAGTGGGGAAGCTCAGTAACTGATTTTATGCAAAATAAACGACAGCCAAGTGGAAAATAATGCCCATAAATTTTCACCAAGTACCTCAGAGAAAAAAACGATTAACCTGTCAGTAAACGTTTTAAATATATGAATAAGAATAAAAGCCTGTTGCTAGTCGCTATCACTGCAGAGAGGCTAGAGTTATATGTAAACAGTATTTTCTTAGTGAAGTGCCATTCCCCAGAAATACTTTGGTGCCAACATACATACATAAGAGCCTGATACCAGTTACTACTACTGCATTTAAGGCTGTACTTACATTATATCGGTATTAGCAGTATTTTCTCAGTCAATTCCATTCCTTAGAAAAACATAATTTATGTAAGAACTTACCTGATAAATTCATTTCTTTCATATTAGCAAGAGTCCATGAGCTAGTGACGTATGGGATATACATTCCTACCAGGAGGGGCAAAGTTTCCCAAACCTTAAAATGCCTATAAATACACCCCTCACCACACCCACAATTCAGTTTAACGAATAGCCAAGAAGTGGGGTGATAAGAAAAAAGTGCGAAAGCATATAAAATAAGGAATTGGAATAATTGTGCTTTATACAAAAAAATCAAAACCACCACAAAAAAGGGCGGGCCTCATGGACTCTTGCTAATATGAAAGAAATGAATTTATCAGGTAAGTTCTTACATAAATTATGTTTTCTTTCATGTAATTAGCAAGAGTCCATGAGCTAGTGACGTATGGGATAATGATTACCCAAGATGTGGATCTTTCCACACAAGAGTCACTAGAGAGGGAGGGATAAAATAAAGACAGCCAATTCCTGCTGAAAATAATCCACACCCAGAATAAAATTTTAATGAAAAAACATAAGCAGAAGATTCAAACTGAAACCACTGCCTGAAGTACGTTTCTACGAAAAACTGCTTCAGAAGAAGAAAACACATCAAAATGGTAGAATTTAGTAAAAGTATGCAAAGAGGACCAAGTTGCTGTTTTGCAAATCTGATCAACCGAAGCTTCATTCTTAAATGCCCAGGAAGTAGAAACTGACCTAGTAGAATGAGCTGTAATCCTTTGAGGCGGAGTGTTACCCGACTCAACATAGGCATGATGAAATAAAGATTTCAACCAAGATGCCAAAGAAATGGCAGAAGCTTTCTGGTCTTTTCTAGAACCGGAAAAGATGACAAATAGACTAGAAGTCTTTCGGAAAGACTTAGTAGCTTCAACATAATATTACAAAGCTCTAACAGCATCCAAAGAATGCAATGATTTCTCCTTAGAATTCATAGGATTAGGACATAATGAAGGAACCACAATTTCTCTACTAATGTTGTTAGAATTCACAACCTTAGGTAAAAAATTCAAAAGAAGTTCGCAGCACCGCCTTATCCTGATGCAAAATCAGAAAAGGAGACTCACAAAAAAGAGTAGATAATTCAGAGACTCTTCTGGCAGAAGAGATGGCCAAAAGAAACAAAACTTTCCAAGAAAGTAATATAACGACCAAAGAATGCATGGGTTCAAAAGGAGAAGCTTGAAGAGCCCCCAGAACCAAATTCAAACTCCAAAGAGGAGAAATTGACTTAATGACAGGTTTTATACGAACCAAAGCTTGTACAAAACAATGAATATCAGGAAGATTAGCAATCCTTCTGTGAAAAAGAACAGAAAGAGCAGAGATTTGTCTTTCAAGAAACTTGCGGACAAACCTTTATCTAAACCATCCTGAAGAAATATAAGTCTTCCAGACTCTATAATATATCTCTCTAGATACAGATTTACGAGCCTGTCACATAGTATCAATCACAGAGTCAGAGAAACCTCTTTGACCAAGAATCAAGCGTTCAAACTCCACACCTTAAAATTAAGGTTTTGAGATCCTGATGGAAAAAAGAACCTTGAGACAGAAAGACTGGTCTTAACGGAAGAGTCCACAGCTGGCAAGAGGCCATCCGGACAAGATCCGCATACCAAAACCTGTGAGGCCATGCTGGAGCTACCAGCAGGACAAACGAGCATTCCTTTAGAATATTAGAGAATACCCTTGGAAGAAGAACTAGAGGCGGAAAGATATAGGCAGGATGACACTTGTAAGGAAGAGATAATGCATCCACTGCCTCCGCCCGAGGATCCCTGGATCCGGACAGATACCAGGGAAGTTTCTTGTTTAGATGAGAAGCCATCAGATCTATTTCTGAGAGTTCCCACATTTGAACAATCTGAGGAAATACCTCTGGGTGAAGACCATTCGCCCAGGTGCAACGTTTGGCGACTGAGATAATCCGCTTTCCAATTGTCCATACCTGGGATATGAACCGCAGAGATTAGACAGGAGCTGGATTCTGCCCAAACCAAAATTCGAGATACTTCTTTCATAGCCAGAGGACTGTGAGTCCCTCCTTGATGATTGATGTATGCCACAGTTGTGACATTGTCTATCTGAAAACAAATGAACAACTCTCTCTTCAGAAGAGGCCAAGACTGAAGAGCTCTGAAATTGCACGGAGTTCCAAATTATTGATCGGAAATCTCACCTCCTGAGATTCCCAAACCCCTTGTGCCGTCAGATACCCCCACACAGCTCCCCAACCTGTAAGACTTGCATCTGTTGAGATTATAGTCCAGGTCGGAAGAACAAAGAAGCCCCCTGAACTAAACGATGGTGATCTGCCCACCATGTCAGAGAGTGTCGTATAATCGGTTTAAAGATATTAATTGAGATATCTTTGAGTAATCCCTGCACCATTGGTTCAGCATACAGAGCTGATGAGGTCGCATGTGAAAACGAGCAAAGGAGATCGCATCTGATGCGGCAGTCCTAAGACCTAAAATTTCCATGCATAAGGCTACCAAAGGGAATGATTGTCACTGAAGGTTTTGACAAGCTGATATCAATGTTAAACTTCTCTTGTCTGACAAGGACAGAGTCATAGACACTGAATCTATTCTAGAAACCTAAAAAGGTTACACTTGTCTGAGGAATCAATGAACTGATTGGTAAATTGATCCTCCAACCATGAACTTGAAGAAACAACACAAGTCGATTCGTATGAGATTCTTCGAAAATGAGAAGACTGAGCAAGTACCCAGATATTGCCCAATAAGGAAATACCAAAAAACCCTGTTCTCTGATTACAGAAAGAAGGGCACCGAGAACCTTTGAAAAAAATTCTTGGAACTGAGGCTAGGCCAAACGGTAGAGCCACAAAACTGGTAATGCTTGTCTAAAAAGAGAATCTCAGACACTAAAAGTGATCTGGATGAATCGAAATATGTAGATACACATCCTGTAAATCTATTGTAGACATATAATGCCCTTGCTAAACAAAAGGCAGGACAGTCCTACAGTAACCATCTTGAATGTTGGTATCCTTACATAACGATTCAATATTGATAGATCCGGAACTGGTCTGAAGGAATTGACCTTCTTTGGTACAATGAAGAGATAAAATAAAACCCCAGCCCCTGTTCCAGAACTGGAACTGGCATAATTACTCCAGCCAACTCTAGATCTGAAACACATTTCAGAAATGCTGAGCCTTTGCTGTGTTAACTGGGACACGGGAAAGAAAAAAAAAATCTCTTAGCAGGAGGCCTTAACTGAAGCCAATTCTGTACCTTTCTGAAACAATGTTCTGAAACCAGAAATTGAGAACGGAATTGATCAAAATTTCTTTGAAGAAAACGTAATCTGCCCCATACCAGCTGAGCTGGAATAAGGTCCGCACCTTCATGGGTACTTAGGAGCTGGCTATAGGTTTTCTAAAAGGCTTGGATATATTCCAAACTGGAAATAGTTTCCAAACTGATACCGCTCCTGAGAATGAAGGATCAGGCTTTTGTTCCTTATTGTGAGGAAAGGAACGAAATGATTATTAGACCTAAATTTACCTTAGATTTTTTATCCTTTGGAAAAAAAGTTCCCTTCCTTCCAGAAACAGTTGAAATAATAATTTATTACCCTGGAAAGAAAGGGAAAGAAAAGTTGACTTAGAAGACATATCAGTATTCCAAGTTTAATCCATAAAGCTTTTCTAGCTAAAATAGCTAGAGACATATACCTGACATCAACTCTAATGATATCAAAAGATGGTATCACCAATAAAATTATTAGCATGTTATAGAATAATAATAATGCTATAAAATTATGATCTGTTACTTGTTGCGCTAAAGCTTCTAACCAAAAAGTTGAAGCTGCAGCAACATCCGCTAAAAATATAGCAGATCTAAGAAGATTACCTGAACATAAGTAAGCTTTTCTTAGAAAGGATTCAATTTTCCTATCTAAAGGATCCTTAAATGAATTACTATCTGCCGTAGGAATAGTAGCACATTTAGCAGGAGTAGAGACAGCCCCATAACCTTAGGGATTTTGTCCCAAAATTCTAATCTGTCAGATGGCACAGGATATAATTGCTTAAACGTTTAGAAGGAGTAAAAGAATTACCCAAATTATTCCATTCCCTGGAAATTACTTCAGAAATAGCATCAGGGAGATTAAACACTTCTGGAATAACTACAGGAGATTTAAAAACCTTATTTAAACGTTTAGATTTAGAATCAAGAGGACCAGAATCCTCTATTTCTAATGCAATTAATACTTCTTTAAATAAAGAACGAATAAATTCCATCTTGAACAAATACAAAGATTTATCAGCATCAACCTCTGAGACAGAAACCTCTGAACCAGAAGAACCATTATCAGTATCAGAATGATGATGTTCATTTAAAAATTCATCTGAAAAAAGAGAAGTTTTAAAAGACTTTTATGTAAACTAGAAGGAGAAATAACAGACATAGCCTTCTTAATGGATTTAAAAAATAAAATCTCTTATGTTTATCAGGAACACTCTGAAAATTAGATGTTGACGGAACAGCAACAGGTAATGTAACAGTACTAAAGGAAATTTTATCTGCATTAATAAGTTTGTCATGACATGCAATACAAACAACAGCTGGAGAAACAGATACCAAAAATTATAGCAGATACACTTAGCTTGGTAGCTCCAGCAGTAGACAGCGATTTTCCTGTAGTATCTTCTGACTCAGATGCAACGTGAGACATCTTGCAATATGTAAGAGAAAAAACAACATATAAAGCAAAATTGATCAAATTCCTTAAATGACAGTTTCAGGAATGGGAAAAAATGCCAAAGAACAAGCTTCTAGCAACCAGAAGCACTGAAAAAATAAGACTTAAATAATGTGGAGACAAAAGCGACGCCCTTATTTTTTAGCGCCAAATAAGACGCCCACATTATTTGGCGCCTAAATGCTTTTGGCGCCAAAAATGACGCCACATCCGGAACGCCGACATTTTTGGCGCAAAATAACGTCAAAAATTACGCAACTTCCGGCGACACGTATGACGCCGGAAACGGAAAAGAATTTTTGCGGCAAAAAAGTCCGCGCCAAGAATGACGCAATAAAATGAAGCATTTTCAGCCCCCGCGAGCCTAACAGCCCACAGGACAAAAAAAAAAAAAGAGTCAAATTTTTGAAGGTAAGAAAAAATGATTAATTCAAATGCATTATCCCAAATATGAAACTGACTGTCTGAAAAATAAGGAAAGTTGAACATTCTGAGTCAAGGCAAATAAATGTTTGAATACATATATTTAGAACTTTATAAATAAAGTGCCCAACCATAGCTTAGAGTGTCACAGAAAATAAGATTTACTTACCCCAGGACACTCATCTACATGTTTGTAGAAAGCCAAACCAGTACTGAAACGAGAATCAGCAGAGGTAATGGTATATATAAGAGTATATCGTCGATCTGAAAAGGGAGGTAAGAGATGAATCTCTACGACCGATAACAGAGAACCTATGAAATAGACCCCGTAGAAGGAGATCACTGCATTCAAATAGGCAATACTCTCCTCACATCCCTCTGACATTCACTGCACGCTGAGAGGAAAACCGGGCTCCAACTTGCTGCGGAGCGCATATCAACGTAGAATCTAGCACAAACTTACTTCACCACCTCCATCGGAGGCAAAGTTTGTAAAACTGAATTGTGGGTGTGGTGAGGGGTGTATTTATAGGCATTTTAAGGTTTGGGAAACTTTGCCCCTCCTGGTAGGAATGTATATCCCATACGTCACTAGCTCATGGACTCTTGCTAATTACATGAAAGAAATAATATACTGCAACATACCTCTTTGCAGGTGAACCCTGCCCGCTGTCCCCTGTTCTGAAGTTACCTCGCTCCTCAGAATGGCCGAGAACAGCAAATGGATCTTAGTTACGTCCGCTAAGATCATACACAAACTCAGGTAGATTCTTCTTCTAATACTGCCTGAGAAGAAACAACACACTCCGGTGCTGTTTAAAATAACAAACTTTTGATTGAAGTAATAAAAAACTAAATTTAATAACCACACTCCTCTCACACATCCTATCTATTAGTTAGGTGCAAGAGAATGACTGGGTGTGACGTAGAGGGGAGGAGCTATATAGCAGCTCTGCTTGGGTGATCCTCTTGCACTTCCTGCTAGGGAGGAGTTAACATCCCATAAGTAATGGATGACCCGTGGACTGACTACACTTAACAGGAGAAAAAACATTCATGATTCAAATAGGGCATGTAATTTTAAACAACTTTCCAATTTACTTGTATCACCAATTTTGTTTTGTTCTCTTGGTATTCTTAGTTGAAAGCTAAAGCTAGGATGTTCATATGCTAATTTCTTAGACATTGAAGGCCACCTCTAATCTAAATGCATTTTGACCACTAGAGGGCATTAGTTTGTGTGTTTCATATAGATAACATTGAGCTCATGCATGTGAATTTACCGAGGAGTGAGCACTGATTGGCTAAAATGCAAGTCTGTCAAAAGAACTGAAATAAGGGGGCAGTCTGTAGAGAATTAGATACAAGGTAATTACAGAGGTGTAATGTGTATTATTATAACTGTGTTGATTATGCAAAACTGGGGAATGGGTAATTAAGGGATTTTGTATCTTTTAAAACAACAACAATTCTGGTGTTGACTGACCTTTTAATTACACTTCCAATGCAGTCAAATATCTGATTTCATTGGATTTCTTGTGAAGATAAATGTATTATAAAAAAGAGCACCAAATTTAAAAGACTTTCTGGTTCAGAGCCACTTCGAAAATAAAAACACAGGAAATTGGTTAACTAACAAGAAAAATGGCAATTTTAAATGTTCCCATTGCTCAGTTTGCAACAATATGCTTACAGGCAAGAACTTTTGTGACAGATTTGGTTCCTTCCATACGGTGAAGGGACATATAACCTGTAAAAGTGAAGGAGTTATCTATATGGTCTCCTGCAGTTGTCCCCGGTACTATATAGGTAAAACCTATAGGGAGCTCAAAGAAAGAATAAAAGAACATAAAAGGGACATTAAAAATAAATGCACTAAAACTAGCAGTGTGGCTCGTCACTTTGCCGAATTTCATGACAGCAATAAAAAAACTTTTAAAATTCAGAGGTTTAGAAATGGTGGATCTGAAGGGCAGAGGAGGCAACCTAGATCAGATTCTATTATGCAAAGAGAGTAAATGGATCTTTAATCTTAAAAGTCTAAAACCAGAGGGTTTAAATGAAGAATTAAATTTTGGTTCTTTTTTAGGAGACTGAAGTATAAACATAGGAGAATCAATCTGGTAATAATTTAAGTATCTATGATGACAATGTAGATTAATTCAAAGAAGTAACTTTGTGCCACATTACAAAAGTGTATTTGAATTTGTCAATGACTCTGCGGTATATGAACTAATAACATTTAGAGTTTCAACTAATGAAGTGTGTTAATTTACTATTATTATTTTCTGTCTAAAATAGCAAAGCAATGTAAATAGTTATTTTTGTTTAATATTTCACCTGAATGGCTTAGTCACACTGATAAACAAAGTTTTTCAAATGTGGAGCATACTGTTTAAATTCTATGGAGAGTATTCTCCAATCATGCACAGCCGGAAGAAGCCCGAATGGAACCCGGGTGAAACGCGCGTAGCTTGTTTGTTTGTTGGAGGGGTGCAACAGCTGAGCACCGTCTAACAGCTGATCCCCCAGAAATCTACATCTTCGCTTAGGATAAGGCGTGTGGATGCACTTAAAGAGCCGACAACTGCGGAGGAAGAGGAAAGGTGACAAAGTCGACAGTCCCGGTCTTTGTTGAAGTAACTGGAAGCAATGAGCAGGTATTCGGCACCATGACACTAAGGAAACAGGTACTTGTTTATCGTGTTACAATATGCTGAACAGAGCTGTCAAAATCAAGATGAATATGGTGATGTTAAGCTGCCATTCTATTATATATTGTTGAAGTTGATACAAGTTTCAAATCTGCATTGAGAAAGCTGCGATACAAGTTATCAATCCTGCATTGAGAGTGTTGCAAATTTTGGTGCCGCACCTGCATTAACGTTGATTTCCATTGTTTGGATTACAAATATGCTAAATAAAGGCATTTCAATATATAATTCCAATATATCGGAGTACCAAGGGACTAAACCTATGAACTCTCACCTACAACCCGGGTTGTATACTATTAGCTCTTTATTTGGGGGTAATGCTGATAATCATTGTATTGCTGTGATTTTTATATATAAAAAACATAATTAATTACGCACTTTATAGAGTTTGTTTTTCATTTTTATTAATTTTCTGGCTCATTCTGAATTCTGAGACTAACACTATAATGTTCAATACATAGTTGGGTGCTGGAAGAATAAGGGTCTTTTTTCTCTTTTATTTAAATATATATATTTATATAAACTGTATTGAGCCTTGTAATGCATGCTTATAGTTATCAGTAACATGTTAAACATTATTTCAATAGTGCAGTTCCATACAGCAACATTCATCTGAAATTTAAAATGCTTTAACTAAATTTGCAACATATTCTTTACTTACAATCACAAGAATACAGCAGTAGATTGTGCATTGTCAATGAATCCATAAACTATAACTAAACATGCATATTCACTTAATATATCAAAATTATTGAACTGACCTCTCTGCGAACCATACTACATTCAGATTGGTCAAGAAAGATATTCAGCACTGTCCCCCATAATCCTCCAGAGATGTTTTGACAGCTGTCAGACAAAACAATGCAACCTTCTTGAACACTCGTCAATGCCGATCCAATCCCTAGGCTGGTAAACCTCACCTAGCAAAAATTGCAAAGGAGTGATATTAAAAGCAGATAGCATTAAAAAAAGACTGCATTAAAACATTTTAAAATGTTATTTTTACCTACCACATCATATGAAATAAAGATTTATTTATTTTTAATAAAGTACAACCAATTCCACACACCCAC